>NC_079221.1:13420370-13682870 GCF_029633865.1 Lampris incognitus | reverse complement strand
TCCCCTCTCTGCCGTGACCCCTGGGGCAACGTCGGCGAGTCAGACGCGCACCAAGGAGAGCGGCCAGCATCAAGTCGAGAGCTGTCAAGGCAGAGCGGTCCATTGTTGAAAGCTTCACGCTTCATTTGGTTTATAGAGTGTCGATATGTTTTACTGGGGTGTGTTTTCAGTTTGCGTCTGGCACCATCCTCTGGAATACAGTCTTTGGGAAACTGTAAAACTTGATGTTTTCGGGGTCGTCTGCAGGCCCCCTGTGAGAAGGAGTATCAGAGTGAAATGCTGCGGACATAACGGCTTCAGAATGAACAACACACTTCCAAAGGGAGCGCATGGAAAGAGGGAGGGAGGGAGTAGAGGGACTGAAGGATGAAAATCGGGAGAAAAGCATATTCAAGAAAAAACAAAAATAAACGAATAGATAAATAAAGATACACAAACAGATCTGATAAGACCCACAGCAAGGGAAGTGTCGTTCTGGGCCAATCCCCAGCAGAGTCCCAGTATTCCTCCGCTCCTCTGCTGCAGGATGTGTCTGCGTGTGGGAATGAGACAGGAATGTGGCCTCTTTTGTTTAGTGGAAGATAGGCTCTGGGTTGGCGGTCATTTGTGTGCGTGTGTGTGGTAAGTATGTATACACAGTGTGTGTGTGTGTGTGTGTGTGTGTGTGTGTGTGTGTGTGTGTGTGCATGTATGTCTGTATGCATGTATACATAGTTGTATTCATACAGTTGTGTATGCTTCTGCATGTATGTATATGCAATGTGTCTATGTATTTGTGTGTATGTAGTTGTGTCTATGTCTGTATGCATGAGCGGTGTTTGTGTATTTGTGCATCTGTATGTACGTATGTATGCATGCATGTACAGTGTGTGTGTGTGTGTGTGTGTGTACACGCATGTATGTCTGTATGCATGCATACAGTTGTATTTATACAGTTGTGTATTGGTGTCTATGTATATGCAGTGTGTGTCTATGTATGTGTGTATGCAGTTGTGTGTCTATGTATGTATGCATGTGCAGTGTTTATGTATTTGTGCATCTGTATGTATGTCTATGTATGTATGCACAGTGTGTGTGTGTGTGTGTTTGTGTGTGCATGTATACAGTTGTATTTATACAGTTGTGTGTCTGTATGTATATGCAATGTGTGTCTATGTATTTGTGTGTGTGTGTGTGTAGTTGTGTGTCTATGTCTGTATGCATGAGCGGTGTTTGCGTATTTGTGCATCTGTATGTATGTATGCATGTACAGTGTGTGTGTGTTTGTCACAAGTTTGCCGTAGGTTGATCAGATCAGGACTTTGCGGTCTTTTCCGGGCACAGCCCTCCAGGATGAGCGTGGCCTGGGCACACAGCTGCTGTCACGCAGGCTTCCGCATCACATGACTGGACTCTGCCTTGGCGCTTGCGTTGATTTATCTCCACTCACTGTGATTAGTATTATCTCTCTTAAAAGGTGACAAGCAGAAAATATCTACAGTAAAACCCTCCAGGACTTCATTAGCAGGATTCAAAAAACAAATCTGGAATTTGTTAATGTACTAAGGCTGCCCATCGGACTCATTCCTCCCCGTCCGAATGTGGAGTGAAGCTCCTGGAGCGTGACATCTCGTTTCGCTCGGCGCGTTACGGAGCACTCGGCATCGTACCGCTCCGCACCGTATAGAGAGCGCTCGGACCGTATACTTGGCAAAGCACAGAAGTTCACCTGGGATTTTGTGTTTAGTTTTTTTTCTTTTCTTTTCTTTCCACCGTTGTACCTGTCGTTCTCTTCGCCCAAGGCATTAACCAGAGCAAAACTCTTGAAAAGCCCCAAAATAGAGGCTCTAAAAGTGTCGAGTCTGCCTTGGCCTTTTACGCAATAATCTTCTCACACAGCGAGCCCCGCTGCAGCTGCAGGGTACAGCCTACACTTTCCCAGCGTTGCCTCGCAGAACAGCGGAGACGCCATGTCTTTATGAGGACCTCGGCGGACATGAAAGAAACCCGCACAGAGATAGAAAACAAGGCATGGTGAGGTTTTATTGAAGGCCTCGCGTCCCAAAGAAAACAAAGCAATTCATCTTTTATTCACTGTGTCATTCCTTAATGATCAAACGAGGTGATGCAAACGCTGTATACAGGCCGGCTTTTGAAAACACCCAAGTAAAATAAGTTCAACCCCCCCCTTCAGCCAACCACGAGGAAGTGCTTTACGTTAAAAACGGGTCAAATTACGACAAGGGACGACAAGTTTCCACCTCTGCGGGACCCCGGCGGGCGCGGGCGGCCCGCAGCTTTGGCACGGACCTCCGAGACCATAAAAAGAGAACTTCTACATTCGCTAAAGAAGAGTAAGCTAGCCCGCTTAACCCCGGGGTTGGTGATTTATCCCCCCCCTTTATTGTCAAGTATTTACGAGAAATGTGTCATTTCAAACCCAGCGACTGTGAGTAAAAGAAATTAAGGCAAAAACGAAAACGGAACTTACGTACAGATGTTTACCCCTCACAATCAAAATGGCCGTCTGTACGGGTCAACGTCACACATCTTTTGTCACTTTGCTCGACAGTGTGTGTAGTGACATATATATATATATATTTTGCACCGAGTATTCTATTAAACTTGATAATAACAGGAGTGCCTCTGTAGCCGATTTAGTGCTCATACCGCATGATCACATGATCACAAGACCACGTGGTCGCAGCCGTCACCGGTTCGAATCCAGCCGGCGACCTTCGCGTCTTCTCGCGCCCTCATTTCCTGTCTGCCTCCGCTATCACTATCTAATAAAGGTATAAAAAAATACCAAAATAATAATAATTAAAAAACAAAACAAAAACATGGTGATAGCATTTACAACGCACGGACACATCTGAGAGCAAGCACGGTATCTTTGGTTCGACAGCCGATGTCAGCGGCGCACAGGTACTCGGGTAACGTGACGTGCCGCATCCTTCCTCCCGCCCTTCAAAACCTGTAGTCACGCTGACGCCTGATATGGTTCTGCTTCAGTGCAACACAGCGGGAGCAATCAGTATGGCTGAGAGGTGACCGCCTGTCCACGACTTGTGCACAAGGTTGAGGCGAACCTTTATAATGTCAAGTCCATTAGTCACAGCAACATCTGACAATGAGGGAGAGTGTCGGCTCGGATTTACCCACCTCCAGCTTCTTTTAACCGGCGGATTTCGGCGAACATATGAATAGACGAGAGCCCGGAGGTTTATGAGAACCTAAAGCGATGCTGTACAGAACATGACGCATTGTGGGCCAAAGAATTTCCGCTGGGGACAAAAGTCTTTGGTTGTAACACGGCACATAAATGACAGACGCCCTCCTATTTACATGCAGACGTCGACTTGGGACAGCAGGTAAAATGTACAAAAGAGGAAACCAGAAAAAGTCTTTCTGTCAACAAGAACCGCTGAAAATGGCGGGTGAGACAGGAGGCGCGGCCGTCCAGGGCAAGTTGGTAGAAAGCAATGGACGTTTGTACAAAAGATATTTGAACGGCATGTCCATTAAGTTAGCCGGTTTAATGTCTCTTCTGTCGGTCTGTCTGTCTGTTCTCCAGCAGGACACCAGTGTCATATCACAATACAGACATATGACAATGTTCTCCATGCAGACACACTGAAAGTAGTCCATGTTTTTTGACTTCCTATGTGGCCTTTCTCTCCCCCTCTCTCTCTCCACCACGTCTCTCTCTGCTGAATGCTCTCAAGGCCTTTACACAATGGGGACATGACGAATAAATGACATGAAAATGCTCAATACCCGCCTGCGAATACTTCGCATCGAAACTAAATTTACGATAGCGTCGTAATTTGCGAAACACAAATTCAGGAGGCAGATTCAAATACTGTTTCCAGTGAAATACAAAAGGTACTCACTATCCTGGTAGCCTTGTAGCCTAAAGTGTGAATGAACCGCTTCTGGTGTGGGAACATGGCGGCGCGAACTCACATTTGCAGTGGCCCCACCCAGTACCGGTGCGGGAAGATGGCAGCGTGAACTTATGTTTGCGGCAGCCTCAGCTAGTACCGTCCATGTACTGTCTTTGTCTGAGTCTACGTTTGTGTCTTCGTTTGATGGCTGGGAGAGCTGGCGCTGGATTGCCTGGGAGAGCTTGGTCTGCTACATCCTGTGGGCCCAGGGACCACGGCTCTGCCTGGAGCTGTGCCCGAAGAGGAAACACCGAGGGCGGTCCGACAGGACGCGGAAGTGGAGCAGGCTAAGCTAATTGCTAGCCTATGCAGACCGGCAGTTCCGACAACACCGAGGTTCTGTCTGGCGGTGGCCTTGTCTGCCGTTGACTGTGTTTTTGGTGTCGTTGTGTGGAGTGCGGGGAGGTGTGTCGGAGGTGTCTGGCTCGGAGAGATGGCGTTGGATCGGCTGGGGGAACTTGGTCGGAGCGGCGTCCGGTAGGCCCAGGGACCACGGCCCTGCCTGGAGCTGTGCCGGAGGAGGAAACACCAAGGGCGGTCTGACAGGATGCAGAAGCGGGGCAGGCTAAGCTAACTGCTAGCCCACGCAGACCGGCAGTTCCGATAGTAATACTGGCTGGTGTTGGACAGTGGAAAAAATTATTTTTTTTGATATGTTGGATATGTGTTTTTGTCTTTGTGTTGCAATGCTGTGGGCTGGGGGGAAACGATATTTCATTTCATGAAATAGAAAGACAAATAAATGTTCCCGAGTCCTGATAGTTGTTCGGCGATGCTCCTCCACAAATTGTCCTTGGCTCCATTGTCTTTATAATCTTTTTGTCCCTCGTCATACAGTACTGCGTGATGAGAAACTCAAACAATCAACAGATCCGCCATTGTCGTTAGGAGTTGTGACATAACGTCCGTTACGCACAACGTGATTGGTTGATGCCTTTATTCGCGGTGCCAATCAGAAAAATCGACCTCGCTTTTTCGCTGCATCATATCTGCGTTCTGTGTGAAAGTACTTATGACAAAAACAATAGTTCTAAAAATATATATATATTGACGGGCGAATTAATTGCATGATAAAAAACAGCCCCGCTGTGTAAAGGCCTTCAGACTGACACTTCTCTCTGAACAAGAAAAGCAGCTCATTGACCGACTGTGTAGGAACCACAGGCGTTGGCCGTCTACATTTTTTTGGAGCAAGACAACATCAGTGTCAACCTAACAGAAAAAAAAATTACAGACAGCTCATGGGTCTGCTCTCAGGAAGCACTCTGATGATTATTTAAAGCATCCGAACAATCGGAACAACCTGAATCACAGGTTACAAAACGAGAGAGAAGAGAGAGAAATGGCCTTTAAAATGAGACACATGGGCTACACTGTTGATTCTGGTCCATCGTGATGCTCCACCCTTCATTTCGAGTGCCTGCAGTTCCTCGCAGAGAGACGGATGACATCAGCATCTGAATGTGGCTCTGACAGCCAGGCGACTTCACCGTCAGTCACACAGGAAACTGTGAAGGCAGACTATCTCACATCCTGCCCGGAATTTGGACAGAGCACTTCCTCTGACAGAACAGCAGAAAACTCAACTGGCAAATATCTGGGTTCTCTCACACAGCCGCTGCTGAAAACATCCCATTTTTACTGTGATGCAAAAAGAGGGGAGCAACGGAGGTATTGCCGAATCCTCTGAAGGGTAGGGCCTGACGTGGTGGACGCCGAGCCAGAAGAAGCCATCCCACGCAACACGACAAGCCTTTCACAATGCTCTTTGGAGGGAAATTTACATTCACATTAAATTTTCAAGTAAAATGAAATTAGTTTGCAATGTGATCAGCCGGTCACATTTTTACATCATAAGAAACACTGCACCGAGAGGCTGGAGGATCAGGTCCAACTCTGATGGGTAATGAACAAACAGGCAACCTCCGTCCACCTGTGCAGCACCAGAGAGAAGGTACAACTGGTTGTGTGTAAAAGAAAGGCAGGTGATTGTGAAGGTGTGCAGAGGAAGAGATCCCCACCCCCATCCCTTTTTTAGTGAACCGGCAGAACTCGTAGCAAGCACCCCACTGATTACTTCTGGACGGCAATAGAGACGAACGGGGATGCCGAGCAGTTTGATCTTCCCGTCTGACTGGCAGTGAAACTGGAGAGAGAGAAAAGTAGCTTTGGCGCACTGATGCAGCAGTCTGGGGTCATTATAATTAACAGTGCTACAGCTACAATCATTATTAACCACTGAAAAAATATCATTCAGACCGTTTCCCCACACCGGTTGCCTGTTTGAAGGTCCAGACATCACGCGCTCAATCTTATACTGCCACACAAAGAGTGGCAGTATAAGATTGGACCTTGGGCTCACCTGTCTGCTACTGAGCCGTATTCAACATGTCTCTGTGCTCACCAGTGTCTGCCTGCCCAGCTGTCTGTCTGTCCGTTTGCCCATCTATCTGTCTGTCCACGCTGAGCGGACAGAGCCCCCCCGCCCCACCCTGGTACCCATCAGGGCTTCTTGGCGGCGGGTTTGGTTTTCCCATTGGGTCCTGTTTTGATTTGGGTCATTTCCACATCTGCCAGGGTGTCGGGGGGAAAGCACGAGCGCATGCGTTCAATGGTCTTTTGGTACGCCGCCCTCTCCTGCTCCAGAGAGCGAATCATGTGCTTCATCTTGCTCTCCCGAGACAGGAAGTTCTCCATGTTCGTCTCCAACGTCTGAATCTTCTGGCGTGCAGCCTAGAGGACAAGGACAGTTTTACTTAACACAGTACAGGGTAAGGTACAATGAAAAACAGTTCACAGCAGCAGTAATCAAAAACCATCCATTCATCCATCTATTATCCAAACCGCTTATCCTGCTCTCAGGGTCACGGGGATGCTGGACTCTATACCAGAAGTCATTGGGTGGCAGGCAGGGAGACACCCTGGACAGGCCACCAGTCCATCACAGGGCTGACACATACACACACAGTCACACCTATAGACAATTTAGTACGGCCGATTCACCTGACTTACATGTCTTTGGACTGTGGGAGGAAACCAGAGCACCCGGAGGAAACCCACGCAGACACAGGGAGAACATGCAAATGCCGCCACACAGAGGATGACCCGGGACAACCCCCAAGGTTGGACTACCCCGGGGCTCAAACCCAGGACCTTCTTGCTGTGAGGCGACCGCGCTAACCACTGTGCCACCGTGCCGCCCAAAATATTGTAGCGAATTCCGGGGTCAACCGGGAAACCACTGCAGCCAGGACGTGAACCCGGGTCGCCTGCACCACGGGCGACTGTGCTAACCAGTCAACTAAAGGGTCCGACCCATCAAAAATCAAGGTAGCTGAAGAGTATAAGGGAGCTAAATGCATTTTATTTCTTCACTTGAGTTATAGTTCACCCACAGCAAAACGGACTAGTGTCACTAGTGTCACTAACCTATGGCTTTATTGTGATCCACTTGTTAAACGCTGCAAAAAAAGACGTTTATCAAGGTATTTTTTCTTGTTTTAACTCATAATGCTTATTTAACCATAATGCTAGCTAGATTTTCCAACTCCAATGACACATAACGTTGCTTGTTTCAAGAAAACGTACCTGCTTTGTGATTACAGGACTTGTTTAAAGACATTTACTCTGATGAAGCAAGGCCAGTTATCTTGTTTAAAGATTTCTTGTTTCACGAAAATTCCTTAAAACAAGTCTTATAATCATGACATAAGTTCACTTTCTTGAAACAAGCAATATTGTCTTTCAATGGGGCAAGAACGCTGTTCTAGCAATATGTTGAAATGAGCATTATGAGACTTAAAACAAGATAAAGTACCTTGATAAACTCGTCTTTTCTGCAGTCAATGACAAATAACTTTGTGGAGCTCAGTACTTGTGAAAACATCAAGTACAAGCGTATGTACTTGATGATTTCACAATTTCATTTTTCTTATCATCTACGATGGACTAATGTCCTGTCCTGGGGTACATCCTGCCTTACTCAATGCATGCTGGGATAGGCTCCATCAACGCCCACAACCCTGAGCGGGATAAGCGGGTATAAAGAACGGATAGATGGATGGGTTTTTCATCATTTCATCTCTTGAGGGGCAGTGTAACTGTGGGTGAATGAATCCTTGTGCAGCCTATGGCTTTACAGTGACCCACATGTTAAACGACCAATAATAATCCTCAGTTATAATTGAGGATTCTTTGCTCAGGTTTCTCCGTTATCTCATAATCTGGATCATTATGAAGACCTGCAGCTGGGATTTTTTTTTTTAACTACCTAACAGTCCAGATATGCACAAGCCAAACGGAGTAAACCATAAGGGGACAAAAAAGATTTCATTCAAACCGAAGTTTCTTCCTATTTTTCCCCCGTTAAAGGGTTGTTTTTTTTTTTTAGTGAGTTGTTTCTTATCCGATGCGAGGGTCTACGGATAGGATGTTGTGTTGCTGTAAAGCCCCCTGAGGCAAATTTGTAATTTGTGACGTTGGGCTATACAAATAAATTTGACTTGACGTTCCTTCCAACTGTTTTCCACTTATGTTTTACTGCCATCTACGGGAGGGCTGCGGACATTACCAGTAACTTAGTGGAGAGCTGAGCAGAAAAGCCTCGTGTAAAATATTTGTTTATTCATTTCATTTACCCGTTTACTCCTTTATAGGGTCATGACAAACTATATTTTGCCTCACTATAACTTTGGACAGAAAAGACAGGAGGCGGAGCTGGAGGTGGCAGAAGATGCTAAGATTTTCATTGGGAGTGACGAAGAAGGACAGGATTAGGGGACGAGTATATTAGAGGGACAGCTCGGGTTGGAAGGTTTGGAGACAAAGCAAGAGAGGCAAGATTGACATGGTTTGGACACGTGTGGCGGAGAGATGCTGAGTATACTGGGAGAAGGATGCTGAATATGGAGCTGCCAGGCAAGAGGAAAAGAGGAAGGCCAAAGAGGAGGTTTATGGATGTGGTGAGGGAGGACATGCATGACTGGCTGCATGCATGACTGACTGGCTGGTGTGACAGAGGAAGATGCAGAGGACAGGAAGTGATGGAAACGGATGATCCACTGTGGTACCCCTGACGGGAGCAGCTGAAAGTAGTAGTAGTCGTAGTAGTAGTAGTAGTAGTGGTAGTAGGAGATACTTTGGACAGAGAGTAGGGAGAAAAAGGTCACCAGTCCACCACAGGGCAAAGACTTTGACATACAACCACTTAAAATCACATTCACTTCTGACAAAGGCAATCTTAGGGTCTCCAATTCACCTGACTTGTCCGTCTTTACAATGTGAGATGAACCATGGAAACTGAGGAGACCCGTTCAAAGTCCACACAGAAGAAGGACTCGCACTGAATGCGTGTGACTCACACTGCTAACGAAAGACTCCCACACACTGTGCAAGTTTGGCCAACTTGCGTATTGTATGTCACATTGTATGATGAGATGAAAGTAAATTCCGTGTCAGACTGTATATGAGTTGAAGGGAGTCTACTGTCATATTGTGCAAATGGCAATGATAAAATCTACATCAGCTGACAGCAAGCCGCCACAAAAAGGCGATTCGGTCCCGGGGATGTTGAAAATGGTCTTGCAGAGGGAAAAAAAATGCAGATGCAGTAACGGCGGCATTTTATTGATTTGAGTCACTCAAAAATAAGAGACAGCATGGGTTAGTAATCCTTCAACGTGTGCTTGATGTAGAGTAAAATATTTTTCGATGAAACAGTCTGAACAGTTATTTCTGACTAGCAGATGACTTATTGTTTACTCGATACCGCTTCGGACTACGTTGCTCTTGGTCATCCACCAACACGGTGTTGTAGTCATAGCTTTTACTGGCCTATCTCCTGTCACACGTAATGATCACAACCCAAATGTTCTGACACTGTTAGGTCATGGTCGAAGCATACAACTCCATGGGTCGGTGCTCTGCCGGTTGTCCTTAACCCTGTCACACCGAGTGACCTGAGGCAGCCCATGAAAAACCTTCTGTTGGGAACACACAGATGACTGACAGCCAATTATGACCCTGATTTGGCCATGATGACTGATCTTCAAGATGGAGGTTCTGCACCGGTCTGTGCGAAATAGCTTGGGTCACCATAGATAGTTAACATACGTTATCTTGTCGTGTTTGGGGGGGTTTAAGATTGTAATCACCTGCCTCCCGATTGAGCCTTCGACCAGTCGGAACGGTCTCAGTAAAAACAAATGTGACTGTTATGAATGTGGACAAGTCTGAGCTCATTGGCAAGTGTGTGTCTCTATGACTGCAATCAGAAAAAGTGTGTCTTCGACTGTAATACATGAAAGTCAATTGTGTGTGTGTGTGTGTGGGGGGGGGGGTTTACAGAGTGTTCTCTCAGTCGATTAGGACTTAAACAGTCTTCCAGTGTGTTTCTGGCTTGAGACAGAACCAAGACGGCCAAAATCACACAGCATGTGGGAACCTGAGGCCAGTGCTAGTGCAAACAGTACATGATAAATATTAATTTAAACAGGGATTATATAATTTGGGCTAGCAGTGTGGTTTAACATGGGACCAGCCTCTTCACGTAGAGACCTCTTCTAGATTCCACACAAGCATGTGACATACCACGGACCCGCTCTCACTTTACCAGTTCATTTACAGTGACACCGATGAAAACGGAGAAAGGTAAGAAGCGAGGCTCTCATTGTATGCACTGTAAAAAAAAAAAAAGGTGACATCTTTCTTTTCCTTACCTGGAGTTTTTCTAGCAGGTCCATGTTCTGTTTCTTCAGCTGGACGTTGGTCTTTTCCAGTTTGTCCAGGCGCTCCGAGTCATCCAGAAGCGGCCTGGCGTCCACCATCTCGTCCTGCAGCACGTGGTACTCCACCTCGTACGCATGCAGCTGCTTGGAGATGTCCATCTCCAAGACCTGGCGACCCGCAGGTTACACAGACATACAGAATCAAGCCACCGTTCAAAATAAGTCTGACAACGTTAGAAAAGCTTCCAGCCAACGGTTCTACTAAGCGTGGATTATGTTTGCTGGGTAGCCCGATTTTTTTTATTTCGATATAATATATTAATCCCTGTGGGGAAATTCCTCTCTGCATTTAACCCATCCAAGCTGTGTAGCTAGGAGCAGTGGGCAGCCGCCGTGCAGCACCCGGGGACCAACTCCAGTTCTTATTTCCACTGCCTTGCTCAGGGGCACAGACAGGAGTATTAACCCTAAAATGCATGTCTTTTTGATGGCGGGAGGAAACCGGAGCACCCAGAGAAAACCCACCGCAGACACGGGCAGAACACGCAAACTCCACACAGAGGACGCCCTGGGATGACCCCCAAGGTTGGAAAACCCCGGGGTTTGAACCCAGGACCTGCTTGCTGTGAGGCGACAGCGCTAACCACTGTGCCACCATGCTGCCCAAGTCGATACGAGTCCCATCTTCAAACCAGGATGTTGTTTCCATGACGACATGGAATCACTCTGATGCAGTCTGCTGTTCAAATTTGATGCACTTTATCAATACAGATTAATGGTCTATAAAGTAACATATTCATTTCTGTGAATCCAAAATGGTTAATTTATCATGGTATTATTTCATTTGGGTTTACATAATTCACCACTGCGGGACAATCTTGTCAAACAGAGAGCCTCTGTTATCTGTTGTCAAACGCTTTTTCTAATGAAGAGGAAAATATCCTGGTTTAACGTTATTTCATAAAATGAATAGTACAAAAGCACTTTTGCACAGACAAAATTACAACAAAAAGTAATGATGTGCTTGCCAACATAGTCATCTCTATCAAAACCAGCTATCAGGTTACCAGCCGTTTTCGAAGTAAAAGCACAAGATAAACGAGAGCCGCTGTGCTGAGTCACACAAGGAAATGAGATCGTAAAACATGAAACTTCAGTCCCCGTTTCTCCTCCGTACCTTGGCGATGGTTTGCTCCATCTGGGTCTGAGTCAAGGTGGGAATTGTAGTTTTTAGGTAGTCGACAATCGCTTCGAAGCTGTCACACTCCACTATCTCCTTTTCGTGGCTACTCAACAGACACAGGGCCACTTTAAAGATGACCTCGGTTCCCTGGACAAACAGAAAATCTGCAACAAAAAAAAAGAAAGAGGAAACACCGCAATAAATACATCAATTACATGCAAGCTCGGAAAAACATTGGTGGGGTGTTAACGGCTGGGAGTCCGCTCAAGGTTTATGACATTCCTCCTCCTCCGGCGGCGGCAGCAGTTAAGTGCTGATAAAGCCAGCTTGTGCTTAAACAAAGTCATAACCATTCATTCTCGATACGTACCAAAGACGCGGGAGACGAAGCCCAGGGGAAACTGAGAGGCGTAGAGCGTGAGGAACCAGGGCGCCGCGTACAGGCTGGGACACACCTCGTGCTCCTCCAGGTGGTCGTACAGGTCGCGGTGGTAGTCGTGCAACAGTCGAGAAAGCTGGTACATCTGAATCTAGGATAACACATAATGGAAAGGCATATTAGCACACACACACATGCAAGTCAGAACATGCAGCTGCAGAGGAGAAAGTCGGCACGTCTGGATCTGTAACGGGATGTGATATTGAAGCAAAAAAGGTTAAATTAGAAGTATCTCAGCTTCAACGTGACTCTTCCAGTGTGAATCAGGTTCCATGAGGCTTGCTCAGACTTGCATCGAGGCCCAAGCATT
Source organism: Lampris incognitus (assembly GCF_029633865.1). Lineage (NCBI taxonomy): Eukaryota > Metazoa > Chordata > Actinopteri > Lampriformes > Lampridae > Lampris > Lampris incognitus. Next base: position 13,670,284 of record NC_079221.1, on the reverse strand, counting down.
TGACAAGTGCTGTGCAAACATCCTCCACAATGACAGCAACACCGAGGCAGTCCGGAGAGCAAGGTACAACAGCAAAACAACAAGCACGGCACACAAAGAAAGAGAGAAGCAGAGGGCGGGTCGAGTTAAAGGTAGACCTTTATCGCAGCGATCTCCTGGCAGACGTAACAGACTTGACCTGCTAGAGCCCAACAGCAGCCGAGAGACAACGCGGCTCTGTCCTCTGAACTTCATGTCGGCGTTATAAGAGCGGGGCAGGCGTACAGTGATGGTTGGCTGATTGGTTACCTGATGCAGATTAAACATTAGCACACCTACTGATCCACTCTCGCCCAGTTAAGGTCGGCTGCTAGATTGCGGAAGAGAGCAGGTTTGAATGAAGGGTGGGGAACTGTGTGTTTGCCGTGCTGCTATATAAGACACACACTCGGACTTCAAGCTCATTACTAATGGTTCAAACTAGAGCCGCCTCTGTTCTGATAGACTACAGTCTGTTTTTCTGTACAGCTTTTACCACTGAATTTAAGTAAAAGGTTCTTTTTTCATCTTTGTAGTTAATCCCCCCCCCCTTTTTCCTCCGCAATTGTACCCGGCTAATTATCCCACTATTCCAAGCCGTCCCTATCGCTGCTCCAACCCCTCTCCTGATCCGGGGAGGGCTGCAGACAACCACATGTCTCCTCCGATACATGTGGAGTCACCAGCCGCTTCTTTTCACCTGACAGTGAGGGGTTTCACCAGGGGGACGTAGCGCGTGGGAGGATCACGCTATTCCCCCCAGTTCCCCCTCCCCCCTGAACAGGCGCCCCGACCGACCAGAGGAGGTGCTAGTGCAGCGACCAGGACACATACCCACATCCGCCGGCCTCCCACCCACAGACACGGCCAATTGTGTCTGTTGGGACGCCCGACCAAGCCGGAGGTAACCGGGGATTCGAACCGGCGATCCCCATGTTGGTAGACATCCGGACGCCCATCCGGACGCCCCTGTCTTTGTAGTTAAGTTAATGTTTAGTCATTCATGTACTCTTCATGTCATGTAACGTGAAGATACACCGCAGGACATTCTGTCTAGTTTAGTTCCTCTGTAACCTTTTGAGACTGAATATGAACTGCAGTAAATGCAGTAAAAGTAAATGTGCTTGATATTAGATTATACAGCTAAAAATTCACAACAGCAAAGGGAAGACTTGGAGACTTGTTTAGCTGAATATTACCTCATTAGATTTTGAAATCTCGTAGCCCATAACAAACCTTTATTTTTGACAAAGCATTTGACTCCGTTCCGCTTTTGAATGTTTGTGCAAAGTTTATTCATCAGTTCTAAAGCCTTGAGGTTAAAATACAACCCTGAAGATCACCGATCTAGCTTAACTTAGTGCACGCCACAGCATAGGAGAATCAGGCAGGTGGTCTGGATTTGAAGCTGATCTGTTTCCAGAGGATCCTGAAGTTGGAGGTATCTAAACACTCACACTTTAGCATACAGATCTACTCAGAAACCAGTCGGGCTGCTCTGATAATATCAAATATGTTTGAGTTTTACGACTGGCATCCCGTAGCGTGACGGGGAACAGACGCCCACAACAGCCAATGAGAGCCGAGCTGACTGAGGACTCCACACAAAAAAACAAGAGCTGTTCCTAACTATTTAATTTGACAGAACTGGGATAATGGATCCCCGTCATCACAATTACGGACTGTTTCAGCCGCTGCGGTCAGGCAGATGTCTCTGCAGCCACGAGACCACCACACACACCCTCACACAGACTCGGGAGTCTCTTCCCCCGGGCCTTAACACTAAACACACCACAATTACATTTGTAACACGACTGCCGCTTTGCCTCCAACACTTTCTACTTTACTCATTCAGACTATTTGCACACTTGCATCGTATAGCAACCGCCCAATGTATATAAATATGTATTGGGACATACTCCCCGGATTTTTGTTGCATAGTTTTCAGAGTTTGTACTTGTACGTGAAGTTTACTACTACAACTAATACTTTCGGCTGGTCCTGTTGGGGGTTGCCACAGCGATCGTTACTTGTACTTATAGCAATATATCAGTTAGGTTATGAAAAGTCCGCTAGTGTGTTCCCAGTCTTACTGACACCTGAAGTTATACTGGTGGATTTTGACCACACCAAATCCCAGAGATCCATTAGAAATGTACCACCAGTAGTACCACCAAACAAAAACCTGGTTGAACCTGAGCTTTACATAGTGATGATGTACTAGCTGTTGGTAAAGGTCTTCTACCAGCTTGTTCTGTCATATCTGCTCGTTAGACACAACAACTTCTCTTCAGACTCAACACTACCTGCCTTCTTCTTCCTCATTTGGCTGCTATGACGATGGTAAACACTATGCACCCTGTCATTTTTCCTGGTGAAGTCCTACCAGACACCAGCCGTTCACATCAACTACTGCTAAAATCAGTAGGATTTTAGATATTTGTGGATTATTTATGGTCTTAAATACACCAGCTATACAAAGGACCACAAAGGACAGGATTGTCTCTTTACGTTTCTCATCTCATAACAACACTAAACACTTTGATTGACTCACCTGCAGAGAGATCATGTCTGGTCTGTACTGGCGTCTGAAGCCAAGGTCATACATCAGGAACTTGAGCATGTCGAAGGCCTGATCCTCACTCATGTGGAGCAGCAGCAGGCCGGCCACAAAGCTGATTCCTTGGCAGTAACCCACCTGCACAGAACATGACGAGTACATGGAGCAGTCAGTGGAAATGAATTACACACTCAGCAAAACTTGGCAAAAAAGAAAAGAAACCTATCCATGCTAGGTGATCCATCATCATCCAAGATGAGTCATGTTAGCAAAATAATGAACAAACTATCACATTTAAGTTGACACTCGGGGAAACACAAAATCAAAACGCTTGGTAAAGTGTTTCATACAGACGCTTTCTTGTTTTTTTCTCGGGCCCACTTGGGGCGCTATCGTGCGTTTGGCGCAAAACGTCAACGTGAACTGTAGTAGAAGAAGTTCACAGTCGGGAAAACAGGAGAGGCTGAATTAAAAATCAAGATTTTGGCATTGTTTTAACGGTGAGTAACCGTGAGTTAGGGAGCAATACAATCTTCGGACCCCGGGAATGCCATTTTTTAACCTTCGTTGCAGCAGTGGTGAGCAAGAACTCCATTTATAATTATAAATTGTTTATTAGCAATTATAATTATAGTTACCATGGAAACCTAGTAAGTACACATAACACTAATACAGCCTAACTGTATGACTTTTGTCAAAGCTAGTGGGAAAGGTCATATAATGTGTGTGTCTGTCCGCAGCTAATTTTGCATACTACTGGGCCTGTCAGCCTAAAATATTTTTGTGCCGTTATTACTGTAAGGTGAAGAACATCATCATCCATGGAGATGGACGATGATGTTCGCGGATGACATTGTGATCTGTAGCGAGAGCAGGGTGCAGGTTGAGGAGAGCCTGGAGAGGGGGAGTTATACTCTGGAGAGAAGAGGAATGAAAGTCAGTAGGAGCAAGACGGAATACCTATGCGTGAATGAGAGGGAGGACAGTGGAATGGTGAGGATGCAAGGAGTGGAGGTGACGAAGGCATATGAGTTTAAATACTTGGGATCAACTGTCCAAAGTAACGGGGAGTGCAGAAAAGAGGTGAAGAAGAGAGTGCAGGCAGGGTGGAGTGGGTGGAGAAGACTGTCAGGAGTGATTTGCCAGCAAGAGTTAAAGGGAAGGTTTACAAGATGGTAGTGAGACCAGCTATGTTATATGGTTTGGAGACAGTGGCACTGACGAAAAGACAGGAGGTGGAGCTGGAGGTGGCAGAGTTGAAGATGCTAAGATTCTCACTGGGAGTGACGAAGAAGGACAGGATTAGGAATGGTTATATTAGAAGGACTGCTCAAGTTAGACGGTTTGGAGACAAAGTGAGAGAGGCAAGATTGAGATGTCTTGGACATGTGTGGAGGAGAGGTGCTGGGTATATTGGGAGAAGGATGCTGAATATGGAGCTGCCAGGGAAGAGGAAAAGAGGAAGGCCAAAGAGGAGGTTTATGGATGTGGTGAGGGAGGACATGCAGGTGGCTGGTGTGACAGAGGAAGATGCAGAGGACAGGAGGAAATGGAAACGGATGATCCGCTGTGGCGACCCCTAACGGGAGCAGCCGAAAGTAGTAGTAGTAGATTACTGTAAGATGAAGAACCTCTCGTGGTTGCGGTGATTCAAAACCTTTGCAAAACGTTTGTTCTCGCTATTGCCGCTCCCTCTCTTCATTCACTCTAGCTTGCTTGACTAATGCTGCTTCCCCCCAACTTTATTGATAGCAGTAAAACTGGAGAAAAAAACCTGCTCTTTGTCACTGCCCGATCCGAGTCAACTGTGCACATGTGCGACTCACATCTACAGTTGACTTGGATCAGCCAGCAACATGATCAAAAGTTATTAACAGAATTTTGATAATCTAAAAAAATGCATGGGGAGAAAAAGGGGGTGGGGTTAAAAAAAGAAAAGCTAAAGTTATAAAGGAACAACTTCCTCTAGTTTGCAGTCAAAACAGGAAGTGTTGCAGATTCTTGTGCTGCCTGATCTGAGTCAACCATAGATCTGAGTTGCGCATGCGTGAGTGGAAACGGTTTACCCAGCTTTATTATGTTATGAAAGTAAGGACAAGGTTAGGGTCAGACTAAAATGGTCACATGGCAAACCTTTTCTTTTTGGAAGGTGCAAGTTCATACTAGACTTGGTCGCAATCGTGTGAGGGTCCATCTAGGAGGCTGCACATCCACAGACTGGCAGGCAAAACGTTTTTATTTGGTATTTTTAGCTTAAGCGCTGCATATTAAAACCTTTTTTTATATATATATTTCACGTTCAATCGATTTGGGCATTGCGCAAAAGTCTTTGTACAGATAAAAATGTACTTAAAATGGCAGGAAAAACACTGGTTTTTCTGTCCACGTGTGCAAATCTCCCATACTACTGGGCCTGTTAGCCTAATCATGTTTGTGCACAGTTATGACTGTATGATCAAAGACCTCTCGTGGTTGTGGTGATTCAAAACCTTTGAAAATCTTGTTTTATACCACAATTGAGTGCCGACTCCTCAGCTGGTTTTTCGCCTAAATCCGAGCCCCAGAGAAGGGGAGATACGCCTGGCGGGGATCTGCACCCTACTGAGTGCACTCTTCTAGTTGTGTTTGTCATCCAAAATTTCCGTTAATTTTCCATGTTTAAAAAACTAATAGATCGAAATTGGTTCAGTTATTACACTGAAACTCGTTTAACATTAATATTTTTTTTCTTTTTTCCTGAGATCAGGAAGGAAGACACACAGTGTGTATTCTTATTGTCTATGGCATGCTAAATTGTGCTTTGCAGCGTCTCCCATGCTGGAAATCTTAATTTCAAAAGGGAGATATTCAACATAGTTAATTGTTGTAATAACAACGACCATAGTGGCATTTTCCCGTTGTTACCAAGTGTCACTGCAGGAGGTAACAGATATATAATAAGACTGAGGTGAAGAGGAGGGTAGCAAAGAGAGGTGAGCACAAAAAGTTCGGTTTATGTTCATACTGGTTGTATATGTTGGCTTAAATTGATGGCATTTTCATGGTATTTGGAATTTCAATTGCCATTTTAAGTTGAATAGTGGATATCTTTTATTTTTAAGTTAGTTTCACTGGTCATGGTCAAAATGAAATTAAAAACTGAAATCAAAACCGACATTCATTTCATAAACTAAATCAAAACAGAACTGAAAAAAGTACGAATCGCCTCGTACTATGTGTTTGAAAGTACCTCTGTGTCCAGCAGTGAGTAGGCCTTCAGCAGGTTGTAGAGGGAGAGCTGGCCGGCACCCAGCTGAGCAGAGAAGTACTGGTGAGTTGGGAAGGTCCGGCCTGAGGAGACGGAGGATAAAACCACAACAGAATCAGTCCATTCGATCCAGTAAGCCATAGCCCCTGCTGATGGTAGCACTATGTAATAAGTTACCCTCTTTGTGTGCAAGACTGTTTTTTAAGTGTACTATAGGCAAACACCAGCATACACAGGCCCAGGTCTACTAACAGAAATGCAAATTAATGCAGGCTTAATGACTTGTTAGTACTGGGGGTGGCCAGTTTAGCAGGGTATCTACTAAACATGGGCAGGATAATTAACACAGGTGTCACCTTTTTTATGTAAATATGACCAGCGCTGCATAAACACGTTTTGCATGTGTCCCTTCAATTGCTCCAAGTACATTCAAGAACTGCTGTGTTATAAGTCCCCTGTTTGTGCTGAGAGCATCACAGTCATTTGGGAACTGTGATTCTGCACTCTTTGCATTGCATTTAAGAGTAGTGACAACATGGCTTATAATGCTGAAAAGAACTGGAGGCAAATGCATGAAGCGAGGCTGGGAATGTGGTTATTGCTGGGAATCCATGACTCTTTGGTTTGTGGTTCCAGATCTTTGCTTTCCTGCAGCAAATCGAGTACAATGGGACTTGGCAGGCGCTACGTCCACACAATGCTTTCATCTGACTTTATAAATAAACGTACACATGTTGAAAAAAGACCCTCCTTTCTCTCTGTGTCCTATGGTGCCTTCTCCAAGTTACAACAATCACAGCCATGCAAGAGGTACGATGAGTTAAAACCCGCTTTTCACATGTTAAATAACATGCGGACACCAAGATCTTATATACTAACAGCCTTGATAAATCACATTTAATGTTTATTTCCATAATCTCTCAATATTTTGTGCATTAGAAAGGGTAACAAACAAAATCATATACAATGAGGCTGATGTGCAAACAAGTTATTGCCATCTATTCTCTACTCTCATTTGCACAAAATGTCTGTTTTGTCCTTCTAGTGAATTTGGGCAGTTTTTTATGTTGCAGGAGGGTTTGTGCTGGGGCAAAATGTTAGTAGATCTGCCCCAGAGTCTCTACACATTTCCACAATTTCAAAGTCCATGACTTTAAAATGACAGTAATCCGCCAGTCAGTCAGAATAACATTCGCCAGTGTCTGCATTAGCCGTTTATAATTTTGGGGAAGAATTAATTTGGAGGCACCAGGTCTTACTTGAGACTGGCAATGACGATTACTTGAAATGACCTCATTAAGAAACATTCATTCATCCATTATCCAAACCGCTTATCCTTACTCAGGGTCATGGGGATGCTGGAGCCTATCCCAGCAGTCATTAGGCAGTAGGCGGGGAAACATCTGGGCAGGCCGCTAGACCATCACAGGGCCGACACACACATTCACACCTAGGGACAATTTAGTATGGTCGATTCACCTGGCCGACATGTCTTTGGACTGTGGGAGGAAACCGGAGCCCCCAGAGGAAACCCACGCAGACACAGGGAGAACATGCAAACTCCATACAGAGGACGACCCCCAAGGTTGGACTACCCCGGGGCCTGAACCCAGGACCTTCTTGATATTTGAATGTTAATTCCTTCTCTGATGGCTGGCTTTATTGGCAAATAACGTTGACTTAAAAATCTTTATTTTTTTGAAAATTACACTGTAGAAAAATCTCTTCAGTTTCCAAGACACTTTAAATGTCATTTCCCATGACTTTTCCAGACCTGGTAAACGCAACAGTCAAATTCCATGACTTTTCCTATCTTTGTTGACCAAAGGCAATCTGATCCATGTACATGATTCTAGGTCTCACCCAGGTCCACCAGAATGGCGTGCTGCTGGGCGGTGAGCTGTTTCAGCAGGTCCTGGTAGGGGGTGTCTGGGGCTTGCTGACGGGAGGACAGTCTGTGTCGCAGACGGTGCTGATGGGACAAGAGCAGCCACACCTCCCCTCGCCGGGCCTTAGGAATGCCTGAACACAGACAGCAAGAACAGGTGTGATCATCCAACACACAAAAGCTACGGTCCTGAACCGTTGTTTTTGTTGAACATACACGTAATGGAGACTTCCGGCAAGGAAGCTTGTTCTGTCACATCTGCTGGTTAGACACAACAACTTCACTTCTTCAAATTCAACACTACCTACCTTCTTCTTCCTCATTTGGCTGCTATGATGAAGACGGAAACACTATGCACCCTATCATTTTTCGTGGTAAAGTCCTACCAGACACCAACCATTCACATCACGTACTACTAAAGTCTTAATAATTTGAATATTTTTGGATTAATTATCATCTTAAATACTGCAGTGATAGAGAGTATGAAAAAGGATGTTTGTTTGCATGTAAAGGACTGTAAGGATTTAAGGGCTGCAAATTTAAATATGTATTCATCTCATGCAAAGAAACAGGCAGAGGTAGATGCACAAACACACACACACACACACACACACACACACACACACATTGCAGAAAGCGGTTTTTCTGGTGGCATGTGGTTTTTGAGCCACACCAGCAATATTAACATTATCAATAATGGTTGTTTTTTTTTTAAATCACAAAATGAAAGCAGCATCATTACTTTAGCATTAACAAATAGGTATCTAAGTCGATAAACAAATGAACAGCCCACATAATGTTCACTAAACACACTGTGAAGGAGTTATTCAGTTATTCAGTTTCCTTGTAAAAATGAGCAGAAATGTATCTTATTGTGTCACTGTCCAGTCACGTGGTGGTTTACTGATATCAAATTACAACATCATCTTCAGCGAGTTTTGGTCTCACACAGGCAGAAATGATTCCAAACTTTGTGTGTCATAGTGCAACATGGAGAAAGACTTGCAATACACAATAAAGAAGGCCATCGTTGTATCTATATGCAAAAGGCGGTAACACTTAATAACTGCAAACAATGTAAGTGTGGAAATAATGCGACCTGGACAAGCTGAGCACACACACACACGCATGTGCACAATCCTCTCACCTTGGCAGAGTGCATTATAAATCTCTTCTTTGTCTTGTGGGACTGTGGTTCTGCCCGGCATGGTCAGCTTCCTCTCCCATAATGCCGTCACGTCTTTGGAGCACTGGCCCACTTCCTGGTAGTCCAGCTTCATTTTACGGATGTGCAGCTCATCACGACTCGCTGAGAAAACAGGTTAATTTATTTTTTAAGTAAAGTTTTCTTTTCTTTGGTGTGTTATTTTGTATAATGAGTAATCAAATTAATAATGAGGTGTCCACTTTGCATATCAGCTCTTCTTTTGACTCATTGTCAAGTCATCTAAGTTTGTCGAAGAGTCCAATTAGCATCGACTCACAGTGAATGAGATGGTGGTCAAGCAAGTAAGAGTGGAAGGCAGGATGTCATGAGAGATAAAAAGCAGAAATGTGCTGCTGCTTGTGTCCTTGCAAAGTACAACCTGAGCTCTTAAAGTAGGAGAAGAAGGGATCGCGGGGGCACAGTCCCTCTCACTTTACATCAACTCCCACAGTGACCCAAACACACGGACATGAGACACAACAGCCGGATAATGTGAATAACAAAACCCTGTTTGAAAAGCTTTCAGTGCTGCAAGCGTGGAATGTGCAGATGAAGACAGTGGAAAATGGCACATGGGACAAAGGAGACAAAAGACCAGAAAACATGGCTGACCCTGAAAATGCAAACAATACAGATTGATTTCAATGAGTGTAGCCCGTGTAGTAATGACCAGCACCCGAAAACAAAAACAAAAAAACACCATGCACACCATCTGCCATGACCCAAGAGGCTTCGCTTACCTTCTACTCAAAACGGATATTCACTGTTAGGTTCTCACACCAGCATTTGGTATCAGAGCAAACAAACAAAGGGAGAGTTGTGTTGGTTTGGAGAGGAAAAACTTGGCTGAGCAGCAGACATGACATGATCTACACCAACAGAGGGCGATATTTTCATAAACTGGCCTAAACATAAAAATTTATAACTAGCGTAAAAGGAAAAAAAAATTCTCAGCCCCATGCACTTCAATAACCTACGAAGTGTGTGTTAATGTTTTGTTCACGTGTGTGTGTGTGTGTCTGTGTCTGTGTGTATGTGTGAACTATCCAAACTAAATTTGGCTCTGTTGCAGAGACGGCAACATTTAGCTTGTCCCAAAATAAACAGCAGTTGAAATGATAGTTTACAGGGCTGCTAACTGTGGCCTCTCTCATCCTAATCCCTCCAGCGAGGAGGCCTCCGCTGAGCAACATGAAGACCTGTAGTGTGCAAACATGCTATGAGGAGCGATTGTGAAATCACAGGGTTGAAATAGACTGCAGATGGGAATAGTAGTTGGGCGATATCCACTGCAACAAATATCCTCAGTTCAACTCTCCTTGGAGGAAGAGTAGCCGGAGACGCCTTAACAATAACACCCAGTGTACCCATTTTTCAGTGAATGACCTTGTTAAGCAAACAATAAACTCTACTGTGTCTGTGGAAAAAACTACATTCGACATTAATGCACGTTAACAAACTTACTTCCATGGGGAAAACAGAACTCATCTGCTTTACTGCACCGTGTATGGGGCTCATGTGACTATCGAAACGATGAATTACCAGGAAATTATTAATACGTCATGGGGCCAATGCCAAGTGAAACTCACCCTCCAGCCTCTGGTTCTCCTTCTCCATACGCAGCAGTAGGATCTGCTGGTGGATGGCAGTCTTCCAGAGGGTCCGGTAGTCGGCCCTAGTTCTCTTGAGCCTCTCTCCGGTTAGCGGGTCACCCGAGAGGGGGGTCAGACGTCCCATGAGGTCCTGCCGCAGGTCTGACGCATGTGGAGACAGAGGCAGTAGCTCCCGGGAATCACAGTGCTCTAAAACCAAACATTACACACAAAGTTATTTATGATATATATATATGAATATAACTTTGTTAAAAGAAACACTCAACGGCAGGGAAAGTGCTCAACAAATAAGGAGCAAAGTAATCCCGTAAAGAATTTACTTGACTCACTGGATTTATATATATATATATATATATATAAGATATTATTATAAGATAAATACATATATATATACAGATATTATAAGAACTTAGTATTCCGCTCCTCATTTGTTGACCACTTTTACTAACACCATTCATGGTTTCCAGAAAAAAAACACGTTTTATATATATATATATATATATATATTTATATGTGTGTGTGTGTGTGTGTGTGTGTGTGTGTTTGTTCGGTCCTTGTATAACACACACACTTTGGTTACACATGGACCGAATGGTCCTTGTATAACCAAACTGAGAGGTATGTCATTCTCGGCACAAAGTCAAACACATTTTCGGTGGGTGTTGGACTCCGCCAAGGTTGTCCATTGTCTCCAATACTGTTTGATATTCATGGACAGGATCTCAAGGTGCAGCCAAGGTGAGGAGTGTATCTGTTTTGAGAACCTCAGAATTGCATCTCTGCTCTTCGCAGATGATGTGGTTTTGTTGGCTTCATTAGAACGCGACCTCCAGTCAGCACCTCCAAGTCTGAGGCCATGGTTCTCCACCGGAAAATGGTGGATTGCTCCCTCCGGGTTGGGGATGAGTTGTTGCTTCAAGTGAAGGAGTTCAATTATCTCAGGGTCTTGTTCACGAGTGAGGGTAGGATGGAGCGGGAGATTGACAGGTGGATTGGTGCAGCATCAGCAGTAATGCGGACGTTGTACCGGACCGTTGTGGTGAAGAGGAAACTGAACCAGAAGGCAAAGCTCTTAATTTACCAGTTAATCTCCGTTCCAACCCTCACCTATGCTCATGAGCTTTGGGTAGTGACCGAAAGGGTGAGATCGCGGATACAAGCGGATGTAATGAGTTTCCTCCGTAGGGTGTCTGGGCTCAGCCTTAGAGATAGGGTGAGGAGCTCGGACATGCGGAGAGAGCTCGGCATAGAGCCGCTACTCCTTCGCATTGAAAGGAACCAGTTGAGATGGTTCGGGCACATCCAACTGGGAGCAGACCCCGGGGTAGACCCAGAACTCGCTGGACAGACTACATGTCCAATCTGGCCTGGGAACATCTTGGGATCCCCCAGGAGGAGCTGGAGGACATTGTTGGGGAGAGGGACATCTAGATGGAGTGCCCTATTTAGCTTGCTGCCACTGTGACCCGACCCTGGAGAAGTGGCTGATGATGAGATGAGATGAGATGTGTGTGTTTTATATATATATATATAATACCTTTATGTAAGACAGTATTTTCTTGCATTCTGAATTGTACCAAAAAGGCCAAGTAAAATTCACGATAAAAGAATTTATCATTCTCATTCTGACCTGTGCATTTACTCTGATAAATGTATTTTTTTATTAATTCTTTAGTGAAGACATCTTGGGAGAAAGGTCCAACGACATTTAGACAACGCAGAGTTCTTCCATGTGACATATCCAAATGAAATGGAACAGTCAGGTGGGGTTTTGATGTGACTGACAGCCAATCACAGCTGAGCATTTTGATTAGAGCGTGGATCTTGATACGCTAATGGCCAGTTTCAATTTTGGTGGAAAAAGATCACTTGTTTTCTCTCAATCTCACTCCCATCCCTTCCTTCATTGGACGTTTTTGTTAGCACACACCCGCAAGTGCAGGATAATGTTACTAAAAAAAATTATTGTATTTGTCAGGAAGACAAAAATATTCTTACAAACACACAAAACAAGACATGTTTTGGTCAATTTCTAGAACATAGTGTTAAATAGATATGTAAATTAGGTACAGATAAAAAAAGGCAACAACAGTGAAAATAAATTTTTCCTCTCATGGGACCTTTAAAATACACCACAAAGACTTTTAGACTAAGAGGAGAGATAAAGATAAAGATAAGGGAGGAAATAGTTTGGGGGATCTTTATAAAAAATGTTTAAGAATTGGTGAGATACTAGATAACTGTCAAAATTCTCCTAAAATGAAAGTAAGAGTCCAAAAAAAAACCCTGCCAAGCTTGTTGTAATACTTTTTAAAAAAAAAAAGATATTTGATTTATTGAGGAACTCCCGTTTATAATATTGTGCAATCCTGTATATAGAGTATTCTGTTTTTCCTCTTTTTGCACTTTTTTGTAAATCTTCTCCCTGCCTGCACCTGGGGAGGCCGGAATAACAAATCACACCATCATCATATTTTCCAACGACGCCTGTGTTTTTCCAGTTTTCGAGGAGTTTGAAATAGAGCCGTGTGACGTCACTACACAGATCCCATCGGGTCAAAGGGAAGAAGGAAGCGCTCTGCGTTTCAAGCCAGGATGGCGGGCAGGAGAGCAGATCCACATACTGGTGTCATTTATCTGATAAGCATGTCGGAACAGCAAATCTCCCCAATGAAACCAAGTACTGAACATGTTTCTGCATACAGGCGATGTTTAGGAATGCAGGCATTATAAAAATCATCAAATATTAAATTGTAATTTTCACTAACTTCAACTCTGCCTTGATTCCTCGCCATGGTACTTTGTTCAGCTTCCCTCGGCTAAGCAGGTATCTTTATCCTATCCATCTGTCAGCAAAACATTTCTTCTTTTTTTTTTGATTTTCCTCTTTTTTCTCCCCAACTGTATCTGGCCACTTACCCCACTCTTCCGAGTCTTCCCAGTCGCTGCTCCACCCCCTCTGCTGATCCGGGGAGGGCTGCAGACTACTTACCATGTCTCCTCCAATACATGTGGAGTCGCCAGCCGCTTCTTTCCACCTGACAGTGAGGAGTTTCACCAGGGGGACATAGCGCGTGGGAGGATCACGCTATTCCCCCCAGCCCTCCCCCCCGAACAGGTGCCCCGACCGACCAGAGGAGGCGCTAGTGCAGGGACCAGGACACATACCCACATCTGGCTTCCCACCCACAGGCACAGCCAAATGTGTCTGTAGGGATGCCTGACCAAGCCGGAGGCAACATGGGGATTCGAACCAGCAATCCCCGTGTTGGTAGGCAACGGAATAGCCCGCTACGCTGCCTGGATGCCCCAAAACATTTCTAAAAATGGATTTAAAATGGATAGATTCTCACATTTTATGAGCAGGTTAGCCTTGTGCAGAGGATCCCCTGGTCAGATTGTGGTGCTGACATTATGTATATACTTTCTTAGATATCTCAATTTCTTGTAAAAAAAAATTCTTCATAAAAATGAATGAAAATTTGAAATCTCCTAATAATGGGCATTGGATGATCATTTCAGGTAAACGGCTTCAGCCTTGGTGAAGGTTTGAACTCTTTCCGGGTGTTTTTGCGATGTTCAGGGCCGGCTCTTTGTCAATCATATTGTGTCATGTGAGAACATGTACAGTGTTACATGGCGGCCCTGTGCGGGCCCAGTCTCGGACCTGTGTGCGGCATGGATGCGGAGGCCTTGTTCATGGGGGAGGCGACACTCAGGAAGATCTTCTGCCTCCAGGAGACCCTGCGGGGGGTCGGCGGCGGACCTCCTCCGTTCACAGAGTCGTTGCTGCAGCTGGACAGAGTCCTCCTCCTGCCTTCCCCGGTGCTAGAGGAGAAGACAGGCCAGTCACTGACACCATCAGGCATCATCTTACAGCTACAGGCTTCCAGAACCCTTCCAGCAGGCAGACACATATGCAAGCTCACAGGCACACAAACACACATCCACTGGTCCAAAGGCACATGCACACACACACACACGTCTACAAATACGCTTGCACATTAACACACATCCACTCCCCCCCACACCACACACACACATATACACACGTCTGCAAATACACTTACACATTAACACACATCCACTGGACTGGTCCACACACACACACACACACACACACACATCTGCAAATACACACGAACACACACACACACACACACACACACACACACAAACGATCTCTCCTCTGAGACAGGACAGGACAGGGCAGGAGAAACCCTACACAGGTTTTCAATCAACACAATCCCTTCACATTGTTGAAAAACACTCAGTGACATTTAAGAGCGCTGATGGCAGACACACACAAGGCCACTACAGGAACTCACGCCCAGCGGTGGTATTAATAAAGCAAAGGTTCGTTCAGCTGACAATTAGTACAACGGCGACTGACGTCACACACACACACGAGGAGCCGAGGCTGCGGTGTGTGAGTGTTTGTGCATTTTTCTGAGAGAAAAATGGCTTTTGCAAAGTCGAAGGAATACACTGTCAGTTGCTGCAGCTGTTTGGAAAAACCTGTTTACAGAAGAACCACAGCTGCCGAGTAACAAGCTGACAGGTCATGGACATACGAGGCTTTGTGACATCCATCCATCCATCCATTATCCAAGCCGCTTATCCCAATTGGGATCGCGGGATGCTGGAGCCTATCTCAGCAGTCACTGGGCGGCAGGCGGGGAGACACCCTGGACAGGCCGCCAGTCCATCACAGGGCCAACACACACACACACTCACACCTAGGGACAATTCAGTATGGTCAATTCACCTGACCTACATGTCTTTGGACTGTGGGAGGAAACCGGAGCCCCCGGAGGAAACCCACGCAGACACGGGGAGAACATGAAAACTCCACACAGAAGACGACCCGCGATGACCCCTCCCCCCCAAGGTTGGACAACCCTGGGATTCAAACCCAGGACCTTTTTGTTGTGAGGTGACCATGCTAACCACTGCACCCCCGTGCTGCCCGGCACCCCCCCCCCACACACATATAACCTCCACCAAACACATATTTACACACTCAGACATTCACTTCTCCCTGAGTCCAGCCAGCATTCATGTCCAACCCAGATAATAATTAAAAAAAAAACAACTTTCACCCTAACTGGGTACGGGTCCTCCCTGCCTGGCCAACCCCGTCTATCGGTACACTTTCATACATGTACTTGGGCCGTACATTCACCAGGGCTCATGTTCACTCTCTTCAGATTCTTTTTACACACCGTTTATGGTGTAGTCAATGAACACTTCCTATATATTTTATTTTTTTTTGGTTTTCTATCTGTTTGGACTTGTGTAAAGCACACTGCATGACATATTGTGCATGAGATGTGCCATACACATAAAGTTTGATTGACTGAATCCTTTGATTTCATTTGAACACATTTCAACTCACTTTTCACCACTGAGTAGATCGGCTTGTTGTGTCGTTAGTCAAGAGATCAAGAGACCATTTAACACGGAGCCTGGTCAGCACGCAGGGCCATGTGGATGCTCAATAACAGGAAGTGACCTCAGAGAGAGGACGCGGCCGTTGGGACGATGGCTGTGTTCTCAACACCATCCTACAAATTAAACACAGTTCCCTGTCCTGGCTTTTAAACCTCAGGTGGACTCAGTTATTCTGGACTCTCTCTATCATATCCCTGTCTTTTCAGACCAGTACAGGTTAAGTATAGACACTGGTTTCCAACTCCGGTCCTCGGAGCTCCTGGTGACGGCCTTTTAATTCCCCTGTTGTGCTCGGTCTTAAAACTGAAGCTTTGTCTGAAATTGCTCCCTATTTGCAAGATAGCACACTATGTATTTACCTTCCTCCATTTTGTTTGAGCGTCCAAATTCTAACAGTCAAATTTATTCACTGTGTCCACAAAAAGTCCCACAATGCAACTGGAAATAGTGTCCAGCACTATTTTATGCTAAAAATATCACAATGCAATGCTTCACCTCTTCTCAGCATTACTCATGTGTTCTTTTTACCGTCAAATACTGTGTGACAGGTCAAAAAGATGACACAAAATGTTGACTCATTAGTGTCACAAATCTCCATTTATTCTTCCCTATGGAGTACCTACTGAGTGTGTGGTAAGTAGGGAATAGTGAATAAGTTAACAACGCCAGACACAGCTTCAGACGACATGGCTAGATTCCTGGCAGAACAGAAAAATCAGCAGTATTCGGGCTCCTGGGTACTGGATTCTGGAGCGACTGGTATGAAGATATAACAGGACGACGGCCCTCTGGCCACACCGCAGGCTCGAATTTCTGACTGGTGATTACACAGACCAGCTTTGGTGTACACCAGGTGAAAGTGATAGCCTTGCCCTGAAACCTACAATCTGCTCTGGTTAACACAACCAAACCTCAGTCAATATGGACATGAGTACCTTTAAATTCCCGCCGTGACACTCGTGACCCCTTCAGTTGAGAAGCCTTTGATTCATTCACTGCCATGATTAATCACCACAGTGATTAATCAACTGATGAAAACATTACTAAGGAGACATCCTGTGGATCAGTACAGTATTGCTAGCAAATTAGATCACAGTCGTTATGCCTTTTTCATGCAACAAGAACTGCTTTGTTCAAGAAAGTTGTTGACAGACTGTCTAGTGAAGTTAGTAACACTGAACATGCTGGATCAGATCATGCCAAGGCGATGCATGCCAGCAGAGTGAGAGGGGGAGCAAACCAGCACATCCTGCCACTTCAGAAGATCAAGAGTCAGAGTCCGGCTGGAGAGCCAATAGAGAAGACAGCTGGAGAGTTATCGCCAATAGAGAAGACAGCTGGAGAGTTATCTTTATTTGTTAAAAAGAGGCTGTCGATAGACGAGAGAATATCGAGGACATAGGGACAAAAAAAAGCTGGATGTTAACACAAAAAATGGCTGCCGGCATCCCAAGGAGCAACACCTCCTCCCTCCCCACCACCCAAACCACCCAGATGGTGAACTTCCTGACTGATGCTTTTTTTTTGGGGGGGGGGTTAAGCAGGGGGGGGTCGGCTGTGCACCCCCTCTCACCTCTTGAGGCTCCCACTGTCAGCCAAGGAGCTCAGAGAGCCCAGCGAGCCCTGGTAAAAGCTTTTCAGGAAAGTGGGAGCGGAGAAGGAGGAGGGGAAGCTGATGGAGGACTCGCTCTCCGAGACACTGCGCGTTCTCGAGACGACCACGGGGCTGGATGACCCAAACACATGAAAATGCCCACAAATGAAAACAAACACATTACATACACAGACAGGGCTGCTGCCAGGAACTAGACACACTCATTGAGGCTTCAAAACAGTGACAGGAAACTTATGATGCTGTCGTTCAAGGCCAATGGGGAGGTTTCATAAGGGATCTTTTTTTTCTTTTTTTTTTAACAACTTGGGTCTTCTTTTTGTAGTTTTTGTCATTGTACATATCAGTTATAATGGCATTTTACTGCCTGGCTTCATTATGTAGATGTTGGACATGGACCACTGCTGGACTCAGCTTTATAATGGTGTCTTATGAGACAACTGAACAGGAGGGTCAGACATGTTTCAACGAGTCCAGTTAAACCCAATTATCTAAACTAGTGCTGCACGATTTGGTGAAAAAGTCATCTTGCGATTATTGTGGACAATATTGTGATTTGCGCTTGCGATATAATAAACAAATCTGTACGCATACAAATGATACAAATTTGTCGTGTTACCGCGAAATGTAGCGGCTTTCATTTTCCATGTTTTACACAGTACCTCTTTCTGCTCAATGTCGCTGAGCTTGAATCCCAAAATATCACCATATTAACAGAGGTCGCAGTTTGTTTGTTTTTTTGCCACCACTTCATCACCGTTAACCTGCCCGTTGTCATCGGTACCCATTTTTTCCTTCTTTCTGGTCTGTACACAGCACACCGGACAGTCATGTGACCGTAGACATGCACACACTTCACTGCCTCAACAGACTGATTGGTCATCTCTTAATTATGGGTGTAGATATGCAGACTGCACACAAACTTATGGTTCACACACACACATTTTGTTATTTAATTAAATCGCAGCCTTTTGCGGTTTTATAATTGTACAGGCTGACATCGCGGTTGCGACTAGATTAATCATGCGGCACTAATCTACACCATGTATTTGGGAAGTGAAAGTTTAAAGTTATGATGTGAGATGTCCAATATGGAGGATGACATTGCTGATCTACTTCCTGGTTCACCCTGAGGAAGTAGCAGGCTATACTTCCCGTAGGTAATAGTAACATCAATAAACTAGCCAGCCAGCACAGTAGAGAAGTCAGATGACGGACAGTCATGGACACAGTCTGACTGACACACTAGGGGGGGTTTGTTGTTTAAAGGACACTTTTAACACTCCTGTTCACTTGTCCCATAAGACACTGTTGTAAAGCTGAGTCCAGCGGTGGTCCATGTCCAAATGAAGCCGGTGAGTAAAATGAAATCATCACTGATATGACCTATGGTAAAAACTACCAAAATATGACCCAGGTTGTAAAAAATAAAAAGATAAGAATAGAATGATCCATTAAAGGTTGGTACTGATCAAAGAGAAAACAGATTACATTGTGTGGGACAAAAGGTGACCTCAGTACTTAGTATTTCTCTGTTAGTGTCAAAATGATTACGGAGGGGCGATAGGTTAAGATTACCATGACAATGTTAGCTTAGTTACACTCAAATCTCTTCAAAATAAAAGCTTATCACAACATATCAGTAGATTATCTTCTATGCATACCACTGATACTAACCTTCGTGTAACGCATTATCATTCCATACTCTTACAGGTTTAAACTGATGAGGAAGTGGCGTGATGCGAGCTGGATTACCTGGCCTGCAGCAGTTCGGGGGTCACAGACTGTTGTCTGCGGAGCGGCGCCTGTTTGCTCTGGCTGGCTGTCTGACCCTCGAAAGAGATGCGCTTCTTCACGGGCGGGTGGCTGAAGGTGTGGGCACGGCGGCGGAACTGCAGGCCTGCCTCCGGATCATCGTCAGTTAACTGGGTCGGGGAACCAGGAGGGGAATGACTTGGGGACTCCTCGTCCTGCTGGTAATGAGAGACATGATGCAGATTTTAAAACAGAGAAGATTCTGTCATCCACAGAAAAAGAAGAGTCTTGATGACTGCTTCAGATTTTTTTTTCTTACATATTTATTAGCTTTGCGTGACAAGTCAGAATAATGAGACAGGGCGAAGAATATGAAATTATCAATTATGGATAAAATACAATATCAATATAATCAATATACTCAAACAACTCTACATGGAGATACGGCTGTATGGGATCAGGTATGGAAAGGCCTGGATCAAAGAAAGGCAAATCTCAACAGGCAAATATGGTGGAGAGTTTCAGACCTTAAACCAAATGCATGCATCATGAAAATGTATTCCGTAAAATTCGGAAACCTTTGAATACCCCAACGTCTGATAGTAAAACCATGCAAGAAGCAAAAGGTCTACACTCACCTACCCAGTGTCCACAATTACACTAAGTCCAACACCATGCAACAGCCGTGGCTTCAGTGCTACCTCATGCCTGGCCATAAGCGGCCTCAGCTATTGTATTCTAATAGCCGATGTCCTGTGACTCACAGAGTCACTCACTATTGGCAGGGAGGCCGTCAATGGCTCAGTTCCCAACAAAACCCTCCAATCTGCTTCCATCACACTCCAGGACACCTCCCTCTCCGTTATGTGACATGACAGAAAAGTGCAACAACATTTATCATATTCCTTAAAACGTGCAAGAAACAGACTATCAGAATCCGTTGTGATTTGCTGAACCGTAAAGTCTAAATCTGTGTGAAGTGACTTGGTTGTGGCGAGGCAGGTGGTGAAACACACCACACAAGTATCGTCCGTCTCGTGCGCTGAACTGGGCCAGATGAGACGGTAATATGCGCGCCATGATTGTGCATTTTACAACGTAGGATGTGTGGATACATGCAGTTTAGGTTGGAACAAGGCCAATATCACGTGGGGCAGAGCAGCTACATTTCAGCGAGGATCAGTCGTGTTTACAAGGACATGAAGAGGAAGACACACGACTGTACATCCTGACTCGGTTTCCTGCCGGCAGATCTGCATCCTGCAAAGTCCCCAGAATACAACTTCGTACAAAACAACATTTGTCTGATCGCAGTGCTTTGATGGATTTAACCTGCCAGTGTCCGGATTAAAGTGAAACAAGAGAGGTCAAGAGAGATATATGTAGATGAGATAAGAAATAGCCATGAAATTTAAGCAAATAATTACTTAGTTACCAAAAATAGTAACTAATGGGAAGAGATGACTGATATCAACAAAATCAAATATCATAATATTTTTCCTGAATACGTCAATATTGATAATATGAGGATATTTTGAAGATAATTGTTGGTGCTCTCATAAGATATTTGAAGATATTTTGAAGATTATTATTGGTGCTCTCATAAGATATTTGAGGATATTTTGTAGATTATTACTGGTGCTTTCATAAGATATTTACACGGCAGAAAATGATCATTAGTGAGGTGGATATGATGACTAAGCAGGTAAATGGACTGATTTATAAAACATTTTTCTAGTCTACCGACCTCTCAAAGTGTTTTACAATGTATGCCTCACATTCACCCATTCATACACTAATGCACGACGCCAACCAGCTCATCAGGAGCAGTTAGGGGTTCAGTGTCTTGCTCAAGGACACTTCGACACGCTCTCTGGAGGAGCTGGGGATTGAACCAGCAACCTCCCAATTAATAGACGACCCGCTCTACCTCCTGAGCCATGCTCCACCTCAGGTAGAGACATCCATCCATCCATTACCCAAACCGCTTATCCTGCTCTCAGGGTCACGGGGATGCTGGAGCCTATCCCAGCAGTCATTGGGCGGCAGGTGGAGAGACAGCCTGGACAGGCTGCCCGTCCATCACAGGGCCAACACACACATTCACACTTAGGGACAATTTAGTATGGCCAAGTCACCTGACCTGCATGTCTTTGGACTGTGGGAGGAAACCGGAGCCAGGTAGAGACATATATTGTTCATTTCACTAAAACAGTGGAATAAGTTCAGAAAACCGTCTCACTTTACTGTAATGCAGCCTTTAAGACCAGGGAATGACAACATTTAAGTTATATCACCATATTACCAGAACCACAATCCCACAACACATCTAGTGTCATATTATCCATATGCTTATGTTATATTAATTAATCATATTATCCATATGATTGCTTATGGCATGAAATGGGCTTGTACTGTCTCAAAGAATTTACTTGACTCACTGAATTATTATCCTTATATCCATATTATCCAGATACTGAGCAGCTCTGCTAATGGGAGAGACAAAAGTCCTTGTGATGTCATTTGAATTTTGATTTGTCTTTTTAATCTTTTTTTAGTGTAGTATAAGGTCCCATAAAATGAAAAATGTATTTACCTCTTTAACCTGCACTCAATTTACATCTATTTAACACTGTTCTAGAAATTCACCAAAAATATTTCGGTGTATTTTTGTGTTTATAAAAAGGTTTTCCTCTTCCTGACAAATACAATAATTTTTCAAAGCGACATCACACTGCATTTGCAGGCGTACGCAAACAAACAAGCGATTTTCAACCACCAAACTGAAACTAATCAATGGCGTATCGATGTCCACGTTCTTCTAAAAATGCCCGGCCATGATTGGCTGTCAGTCAAGTCAGTCTCCCTCCCCTCACTAAATCCCACCCAGCCATTCCGTTTCATTCGGATGTTCTTCACACCGCGCAAGGTTGAAATGCTCAACATGGCGTTTCATGGGCGCCCTAAGCGACAAGAAGGTGGCAGGTGTGTTTCATCCCCTCCCTCGTGAATGATCACACATCCACCTCACATTCCGCACAACACTGATATCATGGAGCGTTGCGCCATCCAACTACCCCCAAACGGTCATCTCGCCTCTCAGCTCCCTCCCTCCTGTTCTCTTTCTCTTTTCAGACCACAGCTAAAGCACGGAGGTGTCTGAGAGCAGGGCTGGGCAGAATACTTTGACCGAGTATTTTGTTCCTGAATGTGATCAGTAACGCACTGATGCATGCTCAATAATCAAGGTAAGAAAATCAAAGAAGGTTGAATCAGTTCATCTGGATACAATGTTTATTGACTGATACCATAAACATTGTATCCAGATGAACTGATTCAACTTTCTTTGATCAGTAATTCAGTTCCATCAGATTTCCTTTAGGATACATCTTCAAAAGCCACATGTGAAACAGTTGTGTTGTATCATTAGCGTCAACTGTGTCCCATTGTTCTTTATTCAACGGTGTCACTGTTATCTCCATGTCATTATCTCAGTATGTTTTGGCCATCTGACAATAACGGCTGTGCTCTACTGACGTGTGACACACGCAGGAGGAAATGTGCACGTGATGAATTGAAAATAATAAAAAAAAAAATTTAAGAGATTTTTTTTGGGGGGGGAGGGTTTTGATTTTGGTATATTTTGTTGATCCCCGTGGGGAAATTCCTCTTTGCATTTAACCCATCCCAGTTGTGTAGCTAGGAGCAGTGAGCAGCCACTGTGCAGCGCCCGGGGACCAACTCCAGTTCATCTTGTCATTGCCTTGGTCAGGGGCACAGACAGGAGTATTAACCCTAACATGCATGTCTTTCTGATGGTGGGGGAAACCGGAGCACCCGGTGAAAACCCACCGCAGCCACGGGGAGGACATGCAAACTACACACAGAGGATGACCCCCCCCAAGGTTGGGTTCGAACCCAGGACCATCTTGCTGTGAGATGACAGTGCTAACCACTGGGCCACCGTGCCACAGATTGTATCATTACTTTTGATTTGGAGCAGGGTCAGCACCAGGGCATGTAAATATCACCCTGGGGGACATTTCAGTTGACTTCACCTCGCTATTGCAATCATTATAATGTTGCATGAACAAGAAAGAGAAATGCAAATTTGCATGAACAAGGGAAACGCAAATTTACACACCAGAACTGCGCATGTGCATACACGCACCCACACACACACACACACACACACACACACGCACACACACACGCATGCACAAACAAACGCACTACATGAACTACGCTGCATAGAGCAGATCTAGTGCACATGTTTTCCATGTGTCTAGTCGTTGCTGAGTTGCAGACTGCAGCCTAAGCCCACCCTTTTAAAAACACTTTCCTTTGGTTTTCAATTTTCGCATGAGGCCACACTAGCCTGCCAATGAACACATAACACCACCCATAATGCTGACACAGGTGAGGAGTGAAGTATTCCAAAAATATTCTACTCAGAATTTAAGTAACTGTAATCTGAATACTGGTGATTCTAAACATAATGTGTGCAGACTACAGACATTTCACCTCCGTATTCTGAATACTTAAGCGGCCGCCCTCGTTCCCATAGCAGAACAGCACTGTTCACCCCCAGGACCAAAACAGTCATCAAACTCTCATCCAAAGGAAAGATAAGAAACATGACACCCCGGTAAAAGTGAGAATTCCCAGAAAGCCTTGAACAAAGTTCTTGGATGTCGTACATTCCTACTGATGGACACTTACTCTCTCAAAACTGCCCATGCTTCCCATGCTTCCCAAACGGCCCCGCATACGGCTGGCACCCTGGTGAGAGAGGGGATTACATAACAAACATGTAATCCTTCAAAAAGAAAAAAAAAATCACAAAACACAAACTACATACAAGTAGAAATGTCAAGGATTAAATGGTGTCTTGTAAAAGTGTCTTGCTCTCTCTGGAGAGAGAAAACCTTGTGAAGATAACTAGGAAATTATGCAGTTGTGTAATGGCTGAAAAGCAGAAAAACACTGGGAGTGATATGTTTACAGTGTCATGGTCCAGACAGGTCTGTGGGACGTAACAGATGGTAGCAGAGGTGTCAGATTGCCTGAATCCTTTAACTGAGGCATTATTGCCGCCTCAGTCGCAGATATGGGTCAATCCAAATCCCTTGGATGACAATGACACAGAAAAGGTGACAGACACAAAAGACACCGAGACAGTTATAACACAAACACACACACACAAGGTACAGAGAAGAATGGTTGGGTTGTGCTGGAAAATGAGAGCTTGGCAGAGCTAAAGATGGAAAGAAAAGACAAAAAAGGAAACAGAAGACAGCAGAAATAAAGTAAAAGGATAAGAATCTGAATTCAGCACAGAGACGGCAATGATTAGACAGACCGAGACAGACAGAGGCAGACATAGTACAGTCTGACAGAGATAGATAGATGCATACATACTATACATGCACACATAGTACATACATATACATGCATACATCTATATATATATACTCACATACACACACTTGCAAACACACATAACACATACAACCAAAGAAAAAAGCCCTCTTTATTCTTGTCATACCCGTGAGAAGATGTTCTCCAGAGAGCTGGTGAGGGAGGTGCGGGCTTTATTTTTCAGGATATCCAGCTTGAAGCGACCGCCGCTGGTCATGCCGTCTCCTGCTGCCATGTTGTTTGGAGCGTTCTGTCAAACAGCAGCAGCCAAGGACAGATGAGAGCAGTCAGAGCAGGCGAAGTACACGTGTTGTCTCCAACCAAGGTAAAAATTCTGACTCTAATTAAAGGATTGTGTTGTGAGCCAGAATAGCCTCAGCGCCCCTGCTGCACATTATATGTACATGCTGCAGACGTGCTGCGAGAATCATTTTGTACCGATTCTTGGAAATAGACGTTCTGCAGCTCAGTGTATTCTCAGTGGGAACAAAAGGCTAAGTTACACTTTACTGATGTATTTGTACCAATGAGAACTTGTCATTCTGCTGCCTGCATTACCCAGACCAGGACTGGCACAGCATATGGTGCCTTGCTCATGGGTACAACGGCACACCGGCTGTATCGTGAATAATGATACCAAGCAAACCTCCCGAAGTCTATGACCTCCTGCTGCATTCCTCAACAATGAACCGGCTGAAACCAAATTACACTCAATTCTTCTGTTCAGATCAAGCTGATGTTGCTTCAGAAGAGAGGCTTAATAGAGGAGACGGACGCTCGAGGTCAGACAGGGGAGGACTGATGGGAAAATAAGCGACAGAAACGTGACTAAATGAGAGTTGTTCCCCTCTGTCATGTTATGGCAGTGTGACTCCATGCCATCAGTTCCATCTGCATTATTATGTGACCCGCATCTAGAAACGCTATCCGGATAATTGCCAGTCAAATCATGGCCTTTGCATTGAAGCGTTATTTGTATGCGTTCTCATTGTTTGCATTGTCAGATCTCATGTTTTGCGCGTTCATCGGTGATGAGATCACAAGTCTGTTTATCATCACCAAAAATAAATAATGGAGAAAAAAAAACAATTAAGAGTCAAGACACAAGCCAGTCGTTTTAACAACTCAGAGGACTCAGAGACGGCAAGTATTGCAGTTTTGTCGTAAACATGTCTGTAAATGCTTTGAATATAACTACAAGGGACTTATTTACATGGTGGGTGCCGTTCAAAACCAGTGTTTGGTGAGTCTGAGTAACACCACAGACCCAACGGCTCCATCGGGGCACTGTAATAATGCAACCAACGCATCAACAGCAACAGGTAAAGCTCTCATGGCTCAAAAATGTGATCCCGAGTCTTTATCACTATAATTCCCTCCAAAATTCAAATATTAGAAGGGAGACAATGAAATATCACAAGATTTTTAAAAGCAATGACTGGAAATAATAGTTTATATGATAAAAAAATCATTTATGGGGACGTCCGGGTAGCGTAGTGGTCTATTTCGTTGCCTACCAACACGGGGATCCCAGTTCGAATCCCCGTGTTACCTCCAGCTTGGTCGGGCGTCCCTACAGATACAATTGGCCGTGTCTGCGGGTGGGAAGCCAGATGTGGGTATGTGGCCTGGTCGCTGCACTAGCGCCTCCTTTGGTCGGTTGGGGGGGGCCTGGGGGGAATAGCGTGATCCTCCCACGCGCTACGTCACCCTGGTGAAACTCCTCACTGTCAGGTGAAAAGAAGCGGCTGGCGACTGTATCGGAGGAGGCATGTGGTAGTCTGCAGCCCTCCCCAGAGCGGCAGAGGGGGCGGAGCAGGCTCGGAGAAAAGGGGGAGGGACAAAAAAATCATGTTTTAATAAGACTGAAATTTAAAAAATTACTATAGTCACTGCTCATAATCTGATTTTATTTTATTATTTTTTTTTTTCAAATTTATTTCTGATTTTTCCCTTTTTTCTCCCAATTTAGTGGCCAATCGATCCCTATTTTAATTCAAACACCCACCCTCGTACTGCATGCATTCGCCAACTGCATCTCTCCGGCCGGCAGTCTCGAAGGAGACCGCCTCCCCACTTTCGTGACAAGGCGACTCCAGGCCGAACCACTGTTTCTTCCGACACACACAGAGACGCATTCACGTGACGAACACAAGCCGACTCCGCCCCCCTCCCGAAGACAGCGTTTTGCCAATGATTGCTGCTTCATCGAGTCCGGCCATAGTCGGATCTGACGAGTGATTTTATTTTTTTAGCAATTAACTAGCTTGCCACCCCAATGACTAGCACATCACCACTTCTGCTCAGAGCTACACATTGATTCTTAATGCATATGTTGGATAAATCCTTGGTCCAAAAACAAACGACAATAGCGTCAGTAAGCATCGATGCTAGCCACATGCAACATTACATTGGAAACGAAAGGAACCTCCAGTGCAGCATAATGAAATGATGCAGACGGAGATGATGATGATGACTCTACTTCCCTGGATGGATGGCATTTACACCTGCTGATTCTGGCTGAAACTTATATAATATAGTGTTATAATATAATTTCATAATGTGAACCAGACTACTTTGTGAACCAGACTACTTTGGGTAGTTTGGCAAGCAGATCCAATCCTGTTCTTATCATAACACACGCTGTGAATTACTGTGCATTTTTTTCTTCTTATCCACATAACATATTCAGACATCGTGTTAATAATACCAGGAGTAAACTGGGTCCTTCACGTGACTAAGTATAGCTAATTAGGATGTGGTTATTCTAGAGTAATAACCTGAGGGGTCTCTCCGATGTGGAGGTGGGACTTTTGTTTGGCTCCACACAGTTGTCTCAGATGGAGAATCACCAGCTCATTCTCCTCCTGGTCGCATCCGGGCTTCATTCTCTGCAGATATGGAGACACACACACACAAACACACACACACACACACACACACATAAACAAGTTTTACGGTTAATAATCGCCAATAGCAGTTGATATATCAATGCTTTTGTCAGTGAAGAAGGAGTCTTCTCTAGGGGGCGCGAATCCCTACCTGAACCCGCTCAAAAATATCCGCCTGCTCGTTGTCAGACAGCTGGGAGAGATATTTTTGGATAGCTAGCTTAGCCCTGGGTGGATAGAGACCTAGAAACACACAGGGAGACCGGAATACTCATACAGCGCAGGAAGCTTCACTCTCACAGAGAAATAACGATCGCATTAAATATGCATGAAGGAAAGACACGGAGGGGAGTGCACGTCTGGCTGGCTTCACGCTCGTTCGGCTCACCCTCAATTCGCTCACACAGTTTGTGCAGGTCGTGCATGGGGCAGGCTTCACACAGCTGGACCTGCGTCTTGCTGCTCTGCAAGGTTGCTGCGGTGCTGAACGCCTGCTTCAGAGTCAACATCACCTCATCCACCTAACAAACACACACACACACAAAGAGGCCACAAAGACACACAGATAAGCAAACAGACACACATATAAGCAAACAGACCCACACACACACACACACACACACACACACACACACACACACACACACACACACACACACACACACACACACACACACACAGGGTACACATACAAATACACTCACACACACATAAAGGAGAGTAGAGGACTGCAGAGACTGAAAACAAAGGCTTAAAGCCTGAATTGATTTGTATTTGATATGCTGTGTGTGACTCACCAGGGACTCGCTGGCACATTGAAAGACGTAGCAGACATACTGACTGGGGCCAGACTCCACAGCGTCCCGACAAATGAACCCGAAATGGTCCGTCTGCTTTATTCCCTGTATCAAGGACCAGAAGAGGAACCAAAAGTCAAGAGACTGGGACATGACAACGTTTTTTTGTCCCATCACAGGGAAGAAAAATGATAATCACTACTGTCAGGACTTCCTGGTTAGACAACAGTGGGGTTCATTATACATTATCTCTGCATTATCTTTATACAGGATGTCTACTTAAAACACTGGAACAGCCCTTCTGGAAAAGAGAGCACACGTCGATGTCATTTAAGCTACAATGCCAAGAATTTACATAAAAACAAATGTCCTTTTTGATATTTCCTAGCCTATATATCCTATGTTTCCATCCTATCACTGGCATATTTAGGATGATAGCTTCACTGGCAGAGCAAGCTGGTGGAAAAGCTTTTCCAACAGACTACAACATCAATAACTAAACCTTTCTTATTCAGGGTTGACACAACTGCACTGGTGACTCGCATCCCATTACAAATGGATATCTGGAATTTGGGTTGCTCAAACACCACTGCACATAGAAGTGTAGCTTTAAATCATGGATAAGACACACAAAAAAGGCTTTTATAGTGACAGCAAGCACTACTGCAACAGTGATCTACAGAATGTGCACGAAGGTCAAATATTCTGCAGGGAAATAGTCTGTTGGGAGTGGATCAACTGAGTTTGACTTAGATGGAGTCAAAAGAGGAGATATTCAGACATAATACAATGACTGGCACTAAGCTATATTCTATATAACTATATTCCATCCATAATCCAAACCGCTTATCCTGCTCTCAGGGTCGCGGGGATGCTGCAGCCTATCCCCTTCACTATATTCTCTGATATATTCTCTGCACCATTGCACTTTATCACCTCTTATTTCGCCTGTATAAGTCAATCCTCGTGTATATATCTGAAGATTGTAGTGTTGTTATTCTATGTTAAGTACACGGAGAGAGCCACGAAACCGGAGTCAAATTCCATGTACTATGTGCAAACCTACATGGCCAATAAACACGATTCTGATTCTGAACTGAGAGTAGTGGTGGGCAATATGGAAAATATCACAATAATATAATCACAACTTCTGCGCACATGTGCAAAAATACCATGTTTAAGAATCCAGCTGAGGTTCATCACATTAAACTGTTTGGTAATGTGAAGTATAATATCAAACCAAAACGAGTTTTTAAATGATGCGCCCGCAAATATTTCACACCTAATTTTGTGAGAGATTTTAGGATTCTCCTTATTGATTTTGACATTGAAACTGTGTATTGTGACACAATACCATTGAAAAATTGTATACAATAATTACGGAATGATTGCCCAGCTTTACCTGAGAGCAAGATGAGATGTCTTTAAAGTTCTTCTCCAGCACCACTGATTTACTATCGGGACTTATGAGGTTTATCTCAAAACGCCCCACCTGCAAGACAAACATGTACAGACAGACAGACACAACGCACGCATCATGCAGGCCCACGCACGCACACACGCAAGCACGCACGCACGCGCGCATACACACACACACACACACACACACACACACACACACACACACGGTAACAAGGGAACTAACCACTGCACATAGATAATCAATGACTGCTTTAAATAATTTACAATGATCCATAAAAAGAACTAGGGTATTTTCAGAGGTCCGGTCAAATGAAGGACAGATATCACCCATGCACACATACACAAAGAAACATAACACACACAAACAAAATCAAGGTCAACAGTCTATGCAAAATGAGTTTTCCCCACAATTGACAGCAACAGAGAGAATTGTATTGCGGCTCATAAACTCTAGTTCACTAAATCAGCATCGACGTGCGTTTTCGGACTGCAAACGAAACAGCCTGCATGCTGATCATGAGGATGCAGCCTTCTACTTCCTCATAGGGAGAGCAGTCCACTCACAAATACTGCTGAGAAAGTTACAGCCCCTATAATCGAGGCAGTAACACATGGCCTCGCTTGCCTGCAGGTTGTAGCTGCCAACCGCACCCACATTAAACTGATTTACAGCACTGTAGCGTGCACCGAGGAGGCTAGGCTAAATGTAGGATGGGGATCAAATGACAAACAGCACTGAAACGAGCAAGCCTGTTTTTCCCTGTATGTGAGACAGACGGCATCAAATGCATAGTCTCATCATAACTTGTCCCATGCAGCTGAGAAACCTGTTATGTCAGTCCATCTGATCAATAAAGGGAAACAAGATAGCCACTCACAGACCTAGCCTTTACTACAAGGTAGATTAAATCCAAGGTGTATCAAATAAATGTGCAATTCACCAATTTGTACTGCACAAAAGAATACACTGCACTATATTTTTCCATCCATGCTGCAAACAAACACATTACTCATTCCCTTGGGTCAACTGCAAAGCGCTGGAATTCAAATATGACTGGATCCCTTGGTAGCATCTAAGCATGTGAGCGCATGTTGGGCCACCTATTCCATCACATGTTCCACTGAGAGGGTGTGTTGGTGTGATGAAACTCCTCATGGGAACCAACCTGACACCTGTCACCTGGACTGCCAGAGAAGAAACATCCGAGTACAGGAACGAGTCTCCAAAACAATTCCCCCACCAAAGTAAAACCCACAATTACGTCTTGCAAACAGAAAACGGCTCACATGCTGGTGAACGCTGCCTTTGATCGGCAGCATGAACAGTGTGAGTCTGTGTAGCCTCGTAGTTCAGACCACCAGAGGCAAGACCAAGTCCGCAATCAAGTCTTTAAGGGGGAAGAGTCCGAGCTTCTTTTTTTTTCTCCTTCGAGGAAGAAATGTTTCAGATTCCAATTTTAAGAGACATCAGCTACTTGTGATAAAATAGAAACAGATTGGATTAGATTGCAAATTATTGATGCTTTCAGGGGAAGTTTGATATTAATTTCAAAAATAAAAAGATAATTACCCCCGCCGGCAGATAGCCTGGAGGGAATTACACATTTGGTCATGTGTGTGTGTGTGTGTGTGTGTGTGTGTGTGTCTGTCTGTCTGCGACTAATCTCGCAAACGACTGGGCCTATCAGCCTAATAATTTTTGCACAG
The DNA here is from genome assembly GCF_029633865.1 of Lampris incognitus. Taxonomy (NCBI): domain Eukaryota; kingdom Metazoa; phylum Chordata; class Actinopteri; order Lampriformes; family Lampridae; genus Lampris; species Lampris incognitus. The sequence continues at coordinate 13,638,692 of NC_079221.1, read as the reverse complement.
TTATGGCTGTATGATAAAGAACCTCTCGTGTTTGCAGTAATTAAAAACCTTAAAAAAAAGTTTGTTTTAACGAGTGCCGCTCTCTCTCTTCACTCACGCTCTAGCTTGCTCAACTAATGCAACTCAATGTTGCTGCCTGATCTAAGTCAATCGCTCAAATCTATGGTTGACTTGGATCAGGCACTGACATGATCAAAAGTTATTAAAAGAATTTTGCTAATCCTTATATGCAGAAGTTATAAAGGAACAACTTCCTCTAGGTTGCAGTCAAAACAGGAAGTGTTGTATATTCGTGTCACTGCCTGATCTGTGTCAACTGTAGATGAGAGTCAAACATGCGCAAGTGTAAACGGTTTACCCAGCTTTATTATATTACGAAAATAAAGAGCGGGTTAGGGTTAGACCAAAATGGTCATATAGCAAACCTTTTCTGGGCCTGTCAGCCTAATAATGTTTGTCCACAGGTATGGCTGTATGATCAAGGACCTCTTGTGGCAGTGATTCAAAACCTTGTTTTATACCGCAACTGAGTGCTAACACCTCAGGTGGTTTTTCGCCCAAGTCCAAGCACCGAAGAAAGGGAGATATGCAGGCAGTGCCTCTGTATTTTTCCTTCTCCTGGAAGGCGAAAAAAGGGTGGTTTGTCACCAAGTTTGAGCACCGGAGAGGAGGAGATAACACCTTGTGGGGATCTGCACGCTACTGAGAACACTCTTCTAGTTAAAGTCTTGTACTTGACCGGCCTTGAGAAAGACTGAGTCAAGTCCAAGTCATAATGCTGTGAAGTCTGAGATGAGACCCACACCTTCAAAATTGAACTGGAGACCATATTCATTCTCGTGTACCAGACACAGACAGACAGACAGACAGACAGACAGACAGACAGACAGACAGACAGACAGACAGACAGACAGACAGACAGACAGACAGACAGACAGACAGACAGACAGATAATGACCTTTTGAGGGAATTCTTTCCACAGTCAAGTGCAGGCAATACATGTATATAAAACCACAAGCCCCAGAATTCCAATGTAAATTGCATAGATACTAAAGCCCAAAGTTGGTGTTACTGTACCTGGAAGAGCATGGTGCGGTTCTTGTCTGCATCGGAGGGTTGAACATGGTTGGGGGCGCTGGCATGTCGGCGGCGTGTTGGGCCCATCATGACACCCTCCCCGGGTTTCCTCTGCAGGCTCCCCGCCAGGCTGCTGCAGCGAGTCCGGAACTCCTGCTGCTCCTCAAAACCTGAATCCTCCAAGATACACTCCGGAAATGCACCCCTCAGGTTTCCCTGACTGGCACTGCTGGAAAGGCCTGGACCTGAACCAGAGAGGACAGGAGAAAGACACCAACACAGCAATGATCTACAGTACAACATTCTGTTGTCTAAATTAACAACAACGAGAATTTAAGATCTAAACTTTCTGATAAAATGAGGTCTGCAATACAGTTAAGGTCAAAATTATTAGCCCCCTTTATGACATCAAACAAAACCCTTAACTTTTCCATGGAAATGATCATAACCAAAAGTGTTTATAGTTTAATTGCTTCCAAAAGAACAAAGACAAAATCTCCATTAAGCTTGATCAAGATATTTTACTGATGCGCTGAACTGAAACAAGAAAAAACAAAAATGACAAGGCCAAAATTAATAGCCCTCTGACAATTAATAGTCAATAGTGTAACCTTTCTGACTCACAACTAACAACAACCTCTAATGGTAGTTCCTAACCAGGTTGGCACATGTCTCTTGAGGGATCTTAACCCATTCTTCCATGGCAAATTTTTCCAGCTCATCCAAATTGCATGGTTTTCCAGCATGGACATTAACCTTGAGCTCTCGCTACAGATTCTCAATAGGATTGAGATCTGGGCTCTGAGAGGGCCACTCCAGTACCTTGATTTTGGTGTCCTTCAAAAGGTTTTGGACCAACTTGGATGTACACTTTGGGTCATTGTCTTGCTGGAAGACCCAGCAGCGATCTAAAGCTAGACTGGCAGCATATTTCTTTACATTATCCTTCAAAATGTCAACATAATCTTCTTTCTTCATGAACCCATGCACTCGAACAAGGTTCCCTGTGCCTGAAGCAGCAAAACAGCCCCACAGCATTATGCTGCCACCACCATGTTTAACCGTGGCATCTGCGTTTTTAGGGTTGAAGGCCTCTCCCTTCCTTCGCTAAACAAAAGAACCACCCATGTGCCCAAACAGCTGAAGTTTAGTCTCATCAGACCAAAGGACAGCCTTCCAAAACTCATGCCCATGTTTCAAATGTTCACGGACAAACTTCAGTCTGGCTTTGATGTGCCGCTGTGTGAGCAATGGAGTTTTTCTTGGATGGTGACCTCGAAGCCCACCACGATGAAGAGCCCTCACAACAGTCTTCCTTAAAACATAAAGTCCAGAAGAGGCCAGTTCAGCAACAGTCATCTTGGCAGAGATCCGGGGATTGTTGTTGACATCTCTGACTATTTCCCTCTCCAAAGTTTTTGAAATCTTGCACTTTGGACCACATCCAGGTTTGTTTCTAACAGTATTTGTCTCCTTGTGCTTTGCAATGATGCAACACACAGCTGTTCTAGACACTGTGAAACGCTTGGAAATAGCAGTATAGCCTTCCCCCTTAAGATGAGCATCCACTATCTTCTTTCTGAGTTCCAGACTGATTTCTTTACTTTTGGCATGATGAAATTACTTCTTACCAAGAATTTAAGAGTAGTCCCTCTCAATCAAGTGTTCAAGTGCCACTAGCCCTGTCCATTGGAGTCCCTTAAGTAAAGTTCAATGCTGATTGATTGCTCGGGTGTGGTTTGAACGCTGATTGATTGCTCAGGTGTGTTTTGAAAGCAAAAAACACATCACATGGGGGCTAATAATTTTGACCACCTCAATTTTCACTACATTTGGTGTAAAGCAAACCTGAAGATTTATTTTAAATTCCAAAATGTACCAAACAGGGGCCTTAATATTGATGAATGCTTTACTATGTAAAGTTTTATGAATGATGCAAACATTGGGCAGAATTTTAGGGAAATGTTCCATAGTTCCTCAGGAGCTAATAATTTTGACCTTAACTGTAAATGACAGAGTATTATCTGAAAACTAGTTTTAGTTTGATATTGTGGCGGACACTAGGGGCTATGCCTCTCACCCAGCAGGACTGTGAGCTGGGGGCGTGGTTTACGTTCCCGGGCTCGCTGGTGCAGGGTTGTTCCTGCTGCAGTTGGTTTTTGGAGTTGAGGAATAAACATCAAACTCGCCTTGGTCTCCTGTGTTTTTCCTCATTCCTGCCACAATATCATATTTTAAATTATCAAATAGTTTAATGTGATGAACCTCAGTCGGTTTCTTAAACATGGTATTTTTGCATATGCGAGCAGATATCGTGATATATCGATATTATTATCATGATAATATTTTCCATATCACCCAGCATTAATTCCTATACCAGTGCTGTTTAAATCATCCAATTACAGGGATCAAACAGTCCGGAACATTTTGGGTCCATTTTTATGCGGTCGACACTCAGTTATACATGCCACTAAAACCCGCAGATCCTAGCACCCTAGCAAATCTCACAACTTGCCTCTCTGACATTAAATCCTGGATGTCTCAAAATGTTCTCAAATTTAATGATGATAAGTCAGGTCATTCTGTTCAGTCCCGAAAATTCCATTAGCCCTTTTGTTACTAATCTTGGTGGTCTCTCAGGTAGTCTTAAGCAGGCTGCTAGGAATCTTGGGGATGCTAACCTCGGTTTTGATAATCAAATCAAACATGTTGTTCAGTCATGCCTTCTCCAGCTCAAGCTAATCTCCAAAATTAAGTCATTTTTATCAACTGCCAATTTGCAAAAAATTGTACATGCTTTTATCTATTCTTGGCTTGTCTATTGTAATGCAGTTTATTCTGGTATCAGCAAGGGCTCCCTTCACTGTCTGCAGTTGGTACAAAATGCCACTGCTCTGCTCATTACCAGGACAAAGAGGCATGACCATATCATTCCTGTGCTTGCCTTCCTACACTGGCTCCCTGTTATATTTCGAATTGATTTCAAAATGTTATTGCTCAGCTCACTTTTAAGGCTTTAAATGGTCTGGCTCCTACACACATTTCTGATTTATTGACCTGGCATACACCCTCTCGACCATTAAGCTCCGCAAATGGAGCCCTGGTGGTTATCCCCAGGTCTCAGTTTGTCACAAAGGGTGATCGGGCTTTGGCTGTTAGAGCCCCCACACTCTGGAACTCTCTTCCTGTTGAACTAAGACAAACCAAGCCTCTAGCTTCTTTTAACTCTCATCTTAAAAAGTTTCTTATTCTTATTTTTGCCTTGTCTGGTTTTATTTCTTTGTAACGTTGTTTTAGAAAAGTGCTATATAAATAAAGTTGTTATTATTATTATTATTATTTGTAGGCCTGGGTCTACTGTTATTAAAAATGTACTTTAGACAGCGTTAAGCCATGTTAATGTCATCTATAGTCTATTTCTAATTCCTGTTTGAAGCTGCTGATATTTGTTACAATGCAATAGACAACAGACAACAATCTACTACTGCCTGTAAGCAAATTACATCCAGTAAAACTGATAAGTTGTCAAAGCATTTAATTACAATATGTTTAATAAGTATACTCATCATTAGATGGTCATAAAAAAAACTTGTCTTTGCTTAGAGATGAGCCACGACAGAGATCATATCGGTCTGGATGGATGGCTCACAATAAGCAGTTTCCACTGATCTCCTCTCACTTTTGCAAAGCATTATTTCATCAATAATATCAATCAAGAGATAACTTGCCTCTTTGGGACTAGCACAAATCACTGTGTGGGTGTATAGGCCCACAGAAATGCATTGACAATTTCCTGGAAAGCTTGTTAAGCACACTTCGCTCCACTTTTGAGTTGGGCAAGGTTTCCCGTCCGAAATTCAGCAATCTGATCATCTTTCTTAAATCCTTGAATCCTTTTCTATTACCTGAGTGAAACGTTGTTTGAAAGTATTTGTAATAAATCTCACCTTTGTGTGGTATTCGTGATGCATTTGAAATGCATCTCTTAAAATAGAGGTTCCTCTTCCTCTTCTACGTCTCATAACGCACCTTTTCCAAATCCTGTAGGAAGAACACTAAACACGTTCTTTCATGTAGGAAGGCTTTTTATTATTTCCCTTTGTTCCTATTTAAAAGAAATAATTTTATTTTGTCCGCTGTGATGTCTGCGGTAATACAAGTAAGCTCAGGTGAATGAAAACAGAATTAGCGACAGTTATTTTCGACGGCGCACAGTAAAAAGGCGTAGAAGAAGAACAGGAGCATCCATATTGACAGACGCAGTTGAAAGTAGATTTGATATGCTACACAAAGGTGAAATTTTGTATTTATTACAGAGACCTTCAAACAATATTTTTCATTCGGGTAACAGAAAAGGGTTCAAGAATTTCAGAAAACTTGACAGATTGTCAAAACTCAGCCGGGGAATCTTGCCCAACCCAAGTCAAAAGTGCTGCAAACAGCGCAGAACAAGTCAGGCAACTGTTGATGCATTTTTTTTCCATCATTAGCACCCACGCAGTGGTTTATGCTAATAGTCCCAACGGAAAATTCAAATGAATGAAACGAGTTGGACCAACTGTCTTGCTACAACAGACCCTTACCTCCACCATTGGTCATGTCCACCGACCTTCGCCTGTCGCCGTCCTCCGGGTCCTCATTCAGGATGGAGGAGAGGGGTTCTCCTTCTCCTCCCAGTATAAACTCCACAGGGGCGTTCTCAGTCGAGCTCCTCTGACCGTTGAGCAAACGCATGTGCTTACGTTCCACTTCGTGCTGCCGGAACTTATCAATGCAGTCATCAATGAGGGTAGACGGAGCCTTCTTGTGCCCAACTGTCACCTGGATTGTTTAAATTCAACGATGTGTGTTATCGATCTTATCAAATACAAACACTTGACTCATTCAGATAACTTTACTTTTCCACTGAGAATTTTATGTGTGGAGGGCATATACACAGGCACATCAACACGTACAAGTCAACCATTATATATATATACATTTATAAACACACACACACACACACATAGGCCTACACACACCCACACACACACACACACACACACCTACATACGTAGGTATGTACGTATTAAGATCTGGAGTGTGTACACAACAAATTGAGAACTTTGACCCTTCAATACACCACTTAATTCCACTGCTGTCTCCGCAAATGGTCTGGTGAGACCAGCACAGGCAGTGTTGTCACAATACAAGCCAACAAGACATGATCCTTTATTAATAATAATAATAATAATATAAAACAATGTTACAAAGTGCTTTATAAAGAAAATAAAACCAGACAAGGCAAAAATAAGAATAAGACCAAAAATGCAAGAGTAAAATAAAAACAGTATAAACAAATAAAAACAAATATCAAACATTTGTAAAAGCTTTCATAAAAAGAAAAGTTTCTACATGAGATTTAAAAGAAGCTAGAGAGTTGTTTTGTCTTAGTTCAATAGGAAGAGAGTTCCAGAGTGTAGGGGCTCTCACAGTAAAAGCCCGATCACCCTTTGTAACAAACCGAAACCTGGGAATAACGAGCAGGGCTCCATCTGCAGATCTTAATAGTCGAGGGGGCCTATACCAGGTCAATAGATCAGAAATGTATGTAGGCGCAAGACTATTCAAAGCCTTAAAATTGAGCAATAACATTTTAAAACCAATTCGAAATACTATATCAGGGAGCCAGTGTAGGGAGGCAAAGCACAGGGGTGATATGGTCATGCCCCTTTGTCCTGGTAATGAGCCAAGCAGCAGCGTTTTGTACCAACTGCAGATGGTGGAGGGACCCCTTGCTGATACCAGAGTAATGTGCGTTACAATAGTCAAGCCGAGAATAGATAAAAGCATGTACAATTTTTTGCAGATCGGTAATTAATAAAAATTCCCTGATTTTGCAAATTACCTTGAGCTTGAGAAAGCATGACTGAACAACATGTTTGAATTGATTATTGAAACCAAGGTTAACATCGAATATTACCCCAAGTTTCCTAACAGCATATTCACACACAGGAAGTGACACTCGCTATGAGCCTCAGTAAAAATGAACGCAGTATTTTATGTTTTTAGATGTTATTGGTGGTAGATGGTAGATGTTATTAGTGATTTTTATCCAAAATGCTTAGAAAAGTAGTTTTCTATCAACTCATCTCCTTCAAATTCAGCATACTGAACAAATTTCAGCTGGGTTTTAGGATGCACCATAGCATAAAGTCCGCTCTCCTGAGGGGGGCAAATGATTTGTTCTTTTCTTTAGATTATGGAAATTACATTATTTTAATTCTTTTAGATCTCTTGGCTGCCTTCAATACTGTTGATTACTCCATCCTCTATGACTGCCGTAAGCATGTTGTTGGTATTCAGGGACAAGCCCTTCAGTGGTTTGTCTCCTTCCTCCAAGACCAATCAGCCTCTGTTAAAATTGACAATGTGTCTTCTTCCTCCACATCCATCTCCTGTGGAGTACCACAAGGCTCCATTTTAGGGCCTATTTTTCCCCCATATACGTATATGCTTCCTTTGGGGTCTATTTTTTTAAAACATAATATCGCCTACATTTGTTATGCCAACGACACTCAGCTGTACCTCTCACTGAAATCTTGTGATCCATGTAGTGTTAACTCCCTGCTAAATTGCATTGAAGATGTAAAATCCTAGACAGCAAAAAGTGTTATTGTTGATTCTGGTTTAAGATTTGATAAACAAATCAACTCAGTTGTCAGCACTGACTTCTTCCATCTTAGATCAGTTGCAAAATTAAAATCATTCTTGCTCGTTAAAGATTTGGAAACTATAATTTATGCTCTGATATCTTTTCGCCTCGACTACTGCAATTCCTTCTACTTCTTTTGTTTTCAGGGATCACCACAGCGGATTTTATAGTTTCGAACCTGTAAGGGCACAGCATCAGTGACGGTCATTGTTAACCTGAGCCTGAACCAATCCAGTATGGTCTTGTCAATTCACATATTGATTTGGCAAAATTTTATGTTGGATGCCCTTCCTGACACAGCCACTAACCCTATGGACGGGGGCACAGGTAAAGCACTGGATGCCATCCCAATATTAATGGACTTGTGCCCATGCCTGTTGCCATACAGCAATTCCCTCTATGTAGGAATTAATCAGTCAGCCCTATCTCACCTTCAGCTGGTTTAAAATTTCATCAGCAAGACTCCTCATTGGTATCAAAAAGAGAGACCACATCTCTTCTGCACTGGCATCTCCTTCGCTGGTTACCAGTGACATTCAGATTTGTTTTTAAAATTCTTTTATTTGTTTTTAAAGCACTGCATGGACTGGCACCAGGTTCCATCTTTGAACTACTCATCCCCCATTCCACTTCCAGACTCCTTATAGATCTGCTGATCAATCACTGCTCTTCATTCCATGCACCTAGTTAAAACCAAAGGTGATAGAACATTTTCAGTTGTTGGCCCTACTACTTGTAGAATAGTTTTCCGTTAATAATTAGAGCTTCCCCCTTAGGTGACAGGCATGGGCACAAGTCCATGAATACTGGGATGGCATCCAGTGCTTTTACCTGTGCCCCAGTCCATAGGGTTGGTGGTTGTGTCTGGATGGGCTTCCGATGTAAAATTTTGCCAAATCAGTATGCGGATTTACAAGAGCACACCGCATCAGTCGAGGCCCGGGTTAACAATGACTGCCATTGGTGCTGTGCCCTCACATGGTACCAATGGAAACTATAAAATCTACTGTGGTGACCCCTGAATAACAGGGGACGAGCTGAAAGAAGATGAAGAAGAATTAGATCTTCCCCCTCCATTGGTATTTTTAAAACCTGTCTAAAGGCCCAGCTCTTTTCTTTAGCCTCTTAATTGTCATCACGACGACATGCCTGACCACTCTCTGGCTTTTATTTGTATTTTCTTTGTTTTGTTGTTGTTGTTTTTTTGTTTTTGTTTTGCAATGCTGCTTGTGTTATGATTTTACCAAGATATGCTATATTTTTTCCCCTTACTTATATCCTCTTATTTATGTCTGTGTTTTTATTTGATCATTCCTGTGTTTCTGTTTGATTGTAATCATTTTAATCTCCCTGTAAAGTACTTTGGTCACTTTGTTTGTTGTTTTTAAATGTGCTCTATAAATAAACTGACTTGACATGACTTGACTAGCGGTTGCAGCAAAACACGTGTGGTCCACTGCTGAAGGAAATAACATCTAAAATCCTGTGTTCATTTTTATCATGCGTCGTACAGCATCATTTCCTGTGCATAAGGAAATGATCACGTCGCTAAATTATAGAAAAATTACACAATGTTACTTTAAAAACAGTCTTATGTATGGCATGTACTACATCAGTCTCTACCTTGCCGCAGTAGAGGACTTCGTACTTCTGAGAGTTGTAAAAGGCCTCATCTGTCTCTTGCTTGGGCTTGGCATCTTCCTTCAGGGCCGATTTGGACACTTGGCGAATGCCGCTGATCACCTCAGGAACCTGACAGGAAGCAGAGAGGGAGGAATGGAAATGAAAAAGAGGAAGAGACATCAATACGCTTATATAGAAGAATGCCGGATAATGAAAACAAAACTACAACATTACCTTACATGACACTACCTGACATGACACAGTGTAGGTTTTGTTGTTCTCTGTACATTGAGCATATCATATGAGACCTTTTAAATAAAGTAATTATCAGACTAACCTGGGAAACCAAATAGATGATCAAATGCGAAAAATGAGAAAAATTGCATAAGAAGCCAACCACAACACCTTTTATGGTTTATTCTTTTCTACAAATTACTGGCATGAATTTCTGCAGTATTGATAGCAAGTATAAAAACAACAAGAGATCTTTTTGTCGGCAGCTCACATGACAGTGTCTTTTGATTGAGACATAAAATTGTCTTTTAAATGGGAACTAAAAAGCTTAAATATACCAAAGCAACACAAGATTTATATAATCAAGGGCCAAACGTCCATAATAGTGGTCTAGGCAAGACGTAAGGAAACGCCTCTATATAGCTCCATACGACTGAAAAGAAAAACAAAAAACAGAAGGTAGTAAAAAATGAGAGACTTGAAGGTCAGCTGGTCTGTTTTTGCTCTGCTGTGTTACATAATCCCCGGAGGTGCAGTCGGTGCCATCCATGCCAAAAAAGCATAGGAAAACTGACTGTGACTTATTCACAGAGAAAAAAACAAAACTAAATGGCACAAGTTGAGACAGAGAATACAGAGAACAAGTCCTAGTATGACTCTTAGACGACACTGGGGGACTGTACTGCAATTCACTATGTCAGTCTGCCTTCAGACGCTCGCGGCCGTGGGCGAAGGAAAGAAGTCTGATACCAGAGAACACAGAATCAATAAAGGATGCTGCCATGGCCGACATAAAACGCCCACAGATAGCCTCTGAACACCTCTGCTCCCTAAAGGGCAGGAGGACTTGCAGCCGAGGTCACAGCCAAGGTCATCTGAATAACCTGTTCAAGGCAACAATGAACGCTAAAGCAAATACCAACCCTGCAGTCTGCACACATCTCTTATCACCATCTCTGATAACAGCTGCAGGTGGGCCGCTCTACAAATATGCTTTTCGTTAAGATGGAGAGAAATTATATAACGAGAACACATCAATCCAACGCCTGCAAGGTGCTCTTAACAACAGCGAAGCAGGAAACTGTGGGGAAAACGCAGAGCAACCCTGATCCCTGGTTAGAAACGAACGCGAGATGTGAGTGGAATTGATTCATCGCTACAGAAAAGGCTTAATCAAATGTTTTGCTTAACACCTTCCACATTGTTGTTGTTGTTGCGTGGTACATGATTTTCAGCTCCAAACGGGGCCGGTGACAGAGGGGTCCATTGAGTTTGCAGGGAGACGGGAGAGAAAGTGATATCCATTAAACCGTGTCTTCCCTCAGATAACGCTCTGACTTGCAAGAAGCAGAAGACGGGGTGTGGTCAAGTTTTCAACTGTCAACTGACTTCATTCCCAGGAATCTTTACAGATTTGAATAACAGCAAACCAAAATGTAACCCTCCAAACAAAGGAAGTCTAGAATCCAAACAGACGAAAATGTTACCTAACTTAAATTAGTTAGGTAATAAGTCAACGACTCATTTTAAATTAAGCTTAAATTAGTAATCATCAAAAGAACAAATTAATATCTAGTAACTCTATGGCCCACTACACAACCCTGTATCCAATTCATGCCTGAAAGTATTTCACCACCATAAAGATGAATATCATCAGCCTTGAGAGGATATTTGGTATGTGGACAGGCGTTGCAACATTGCACACAAATAACAGAGCTAATCTGCTGGACTTTTAGCTGCCCAACACAGGGAAGCATCAGCACAGTGATGTCAAAGCATCTCAAGAGGCCTTGATATCGAGTCTCGGAAAGATGTCCGGGAATCACAGCCACGCGTCCGGCCTTCTGCAGGCTGTTATGTTGTGCACCACTTCTGTGGTTGATGAAGTAATGATGCACAGCACTTGCTGAGAATTCAAGACCTCATGGATTATTCATAAGTAAGGTGATCCCACGGTAACATCTGATCTGATTAATTATTCCCAGCCAACCCAGCACAGAGCCAGACAAGCCGCGGGTTCCCTGGAACTGGAAAAAGGCGCAGTTATTTTAAACAACAGAGGACACACACACAGATTCAAGTAGGAATCTTTTCAAATATATACTTCAAGTTTAATTGCTCCTCACGCCAGCCCCCCCCCACCCCCCGTTTTAACATTCACCTGCTTCTGACTGCCTCTACGGTTTTTGTCTCTCAGACAGTATGGCTTGCTATGATCCAGAGATGGCCTTCATACTGACAGCGTGGTACAGCTTTAGAGCTTAGCAGAAAATAAACATGAGGATTGTGCCCTCTGAGCCGCTGGAGTACTGAGCATGTCAGCTCATCTGTTGGCCAAATTTCCCTGCAACGGGCCTAACATCAGAATCAGAATCAGAATACTTTATTCATCCCAGAGGGGGAATTGGGTCCTATTACAGACACTCACGCTCTAGTACAGAAAAAAACTAAAAACTAACAAGATAACAAGAAAATAGAAACAAATAGAAACAAGAAAAACAGAAACAAATAGAAATAAAAGATCAAATAAGAAATAGAAATAAGAGCAAAATATATAAACATATGTGCACCATGCTGACACCCTATCTATACTGCACCACTGCAACACAAAACAAACAGCACAAACAAAACCCGACAGGGTAAAACAAGTCGAAGGGCCAGTCCAATGACCATTAACTCTGAGTGTCTGACACTCTGAGGGAGGAGTTGTTAAGTTTGATGGCCACAGGTAGGGATGACCTCCTGTGGTGCTCTGTGGTGCATTTCAGCAGAATGAGTCTGTTAGTAAAAGTACTCCTGTGCCCGACCAGCACGTCATGGAGTGGGTGGGAGACAGCCATGATGGCACATAACTTCAACAGCATTCTCCTCTCAGAAACCGCCACCCCCCACAACGTCAGATCAGTTTATTGAGTCTGTTTGCATCCGCTACCCTCAACCTGCTGCTGCAACACACAACAGCGAACAGAGAGCACTGGCCATCACAGACTCATACCACATCCTGAGCATTGTCTGGCAGATTTTGAAGGACCTCAGCCTCCTCAAAAAGTAGAGACGGCTCTGTCCCTTCTTGTCTGATTGCCAAATATATATCATCGCCAAAAACACACGAGTTCATACAAGGTCACAACACAGAGAAACAATACAAAATTCACACGCCAGATTTGCACATGCAGTCTAGTTAGTTAGGTTGGTTGTAATTAAATCCCCCTTAGAGGATATCACTGTTTTAATACACAATAAGGATAGTCTACGGGAAAGAACAATTGTTTCTTGTAGGGTTGGGTGATGTCTACTGAATTGGCATATGATGATGCCTACAGTGAAACATCGAGATGGACTATGATATCATGTGTGTGTGAGTGGGGGCGGCTACTACTATAGAGGTAATATAATTTTTTATGTACTTTCTTTTATACTTTTATACGTATGTAGTTGGATAATAATTATTTCTAATTTTTTGCACATTTGTGTCCATTCACAGCCCATCCTCACCTACTCAGCCAGTCTTTCCTTACTTTCCTCCCTATAGCCTACACTTAATCCACCTCAATAAGCAGATCAACTGATCATAATAAACGTTTTTAAATACTAGTCATAGTGATGTTACTGCAGAATATACCAGTAAATTAAAAAAAAAAGGCAGTCAGCCCAGTGGATGTGAGCAGATATTGATCAGCGATCACTATGCATTATGGCGGTGACAAACTTGGTCACTAAAAAAAAGGCACCACTTCGCCTATCTGCCAGTAATTCGGGTTTTGGCCAAACGAGTTTTGCACTCTCGCTGTCCATTCTAAGGCACTAAATGTTGGTACCCTGGTGTCCATCTTCGGTTAAACTTGCAAAATCAATCTGTGTGCCATTGATAAATCAATCAATAAGCACGCAATGCCATTAGCACCGCTGCCAACCTTTAGTAAATTGGGGGGTCAGATTATTCTGACCTTCAACTTGATCCACAGGGAAATCTGTGGAAGTCAATTTCTGCCACTTAAAAAAAAGAAGATAGTATCTCATTATTTTGAGACAGTATCTCATTATTTGAGATATAAATAAAACAATTAGATACTATCTCCTTATTTTAAGATACTGCCTCATTGTTTGGAGTTAGGCTATGAGTTAGTTTATTGAATCAACACAGTGACTACTGTAATCTACAAAAAGACTCACTGGTCGATCGCCAGGGGGTCGGCCCCTTTGGTCGAGCGGTGAGCGACATCGCCTTGTGGTGCAGTTTACCCCAGATCGAGGTAAACTGAAACACTGGGTGGAAATATGCTCAGTTACACAAGGCTATTAGCCCTACATGAATTATCTCTGATACCAGAGCACTCAATTCATAAATAAGGCCAAGGTCATTCTTGTAAGAGACCCAGGTTTGATTTCTTTTCTGTTATTCATCCATCCATTACCCACCCATTATCCAAGCCGCTTATCCCACCTGGGGTTACGGGATGCTGGAGCCTACCCTAGCAGTCACTGGGCGGCAGGCGGGCAGACACCCTGGACAGGCCGCCAGTCCATCACAGGATTTTCTGTTATTATGTATTAATTTATATTTATTAAATAATTCGTAGACATTATACATCAAAATCTTCGCCGACTTCTTGTGACAGTCACAATGTAAAAAAATCTAAGCTGTGCGATATACAGTTTTTGAGATATGAGCATTTGTCCGGAGGGTGCACACCCGTAGAAAATGCACTGACATAGAAAGAGGAAGCCATTTTGATAAAACCCATCCATCCACTGGGCATGCACCCCATGAGATGGCCAATCCTAGTTTCTTGGGTATCACATTAATCCTGCACATTTCTTAGCCTAACAGGACAAACCATGCTGTCGCTGGGATACTAAAATTTGGGTGGCCTCTCAATTGGTCTGCAACATACTGCAATCTGACAGGCATACTGTTCACAGAAATTATTGTCTTCAGATTAAAGCTATGGAGAGTTAAAGATGGAATCAGCCAAGAGAAAATGTGATGTTTAATGGGTTAAAGTGCAACAATTAAAAAAAATCTGCACCATTTGGACCCCAGGTTACAAAACTACAGTATCTGCTGGTTGAGAGTTTATGTCATGGAAGAAAACAAGATTTCTACCCATATTTCTATGGAGGAAGAGAAAGGACAGACCTGTGCCCACACCGTGGGAAGATGGCAGCGCCAATTCCCGTTTGCAGTGGCCTCACCCAGTACTGGTGTGGGAAGATGGCAGTGTGAATTCACATTTGCTGCAGCCTCACCCAGTACTATCCATGCAGTATCTTTGTCAAAGTTTGTGTCTAAGTTTGTCTTCGTTTGATGGCTGGGAGAGCTGGTGCTGGATCAGCTGGGACAGCTTGGTCTGCTACGTCTTGTGGGCCCGGGGACCACGGCCCTGCCTGGAGCTGTGTCCGAAGAGGTAACACCGAGGGTGGTCTGACAGGACACGGAAACGGGGCAGGCTAAGCTAACTGCTAGCCCATGCAGACCGGCAGTTCCGATAACATCGACGGCGTTCTGGCGGCGGCCTCGCCTAGCCTTGACTGTGTTTTTAGTGTCATCGTGCGGAGTGCGGGGAGGTGTGTCGAAGGTGTCTTGCTGGGAGAGCTGGCGGTGGATCAGCTGAGGGAGCTTGGTCTGCTGTATCCCATGGGCCCAAGGACCACGGCCCTGACGTGAGCTGCTCCCGAAGAGGAAACACCGAGGGCGGTCTGACAGGATGCGGAAGCGGGGCAGGCTAAGCTAACTGCTAGCCCATGCAGACCAGCAGTTCCTACAGCACATCCTGGCTGGTGTTCGTTCTCCTGGGCAGTGATTTTTATTTATTTATTTATGTTTAGTTTAGATATATGTTTTAGTCTGGATATATGTGTTCTTGTAGTTCTTGTAGTTTTTGGATGTGTGTTTTTGTCTTTGTGTTGCGCTGCTGTGGGCTGGGGCGAAATGATGTTTCGTTTCGTTTCGTTTCATGCGCTTGCGCACATGAAACGAAACGACAAAGTGTTTCTGTGTTTGCAGCTGTATCTCAGAACAGCTTCGACGTTCTCCTCAAGCCTTCCGCCCATCTCACAGCCAAACTGAAAGCGAGGCGGGCGACAGCCATGTCACCGTGTAACCATGACGACGAGCCGTCGGTTATATCACACAGCAAAATCTCGGTGGGCCAGGACTGCGATGAATTTGAGGTACATGCTCGGTGAAGTGTTTGGAAAACTTGTACTTTCAGTTTATGAAACATCTTCTCTCTCTTCCTTCTCAGATCTGACATTTAACAACTTAAATCTATCTCTTATATCTATATCTCAAGAAATACAGGCTTCCCTATTGCAACAATGCAGTACATCAAGCCATTTTGGTTTTATTTATGACATGTTACTCGTGGCTTTTGGTATCAGATTTTAGGTAAGCTGTCTGATACCAGTACTGTATTTTAGCCTGGTATTGGCCCAATATCCAATACCAGTACCAGCACTGGTGCATCCCTAGTTTGATTTTTTTAAATTTTGATATATTTTAACGATCCTCGTAGGGAAATTACACTCTGCATTTAACCCATCCTAGCTGTGTAGCTAGGAGCAGTGGGCAGCCGCCGCGCAGCACCCGGGGACCAACTCCTGTTCGTCTTGCCATGCCTTGCTCAGGGGCACAGACATAACATGCATGTCTTTTTGATGGTGCGGGAAACCGGAGTACCCAGAGAAAACCCACCGTAGACATGGGCAGAACATGCAAACTCCACACAGAGGATGACCTGGGATGACCCCCAAGGTTGGACAACCCCGGGGTTCGAACCCAGGACCTTCGTGCTCTGAGGCGACAGTGCTAACCACTGCACCACTGTGCCACCCAGTTATGTGTTACATGTGATATAACATTTCCTAGCTTTTTGACATGACGTTACCATTTCATTTTCAGAATGTCACAGTTGTCATGAAAATTGGTCTGTTGTGACACCCATACCCAGTGGACAACTGACCGGTCTTGGTTTAGTGACAGAATAAAGCAGCGTCACTGGACACTTTCTGTCAGATTACCTCCACTGCGTCCCAGTACCCAGTCAGGGTAAATGGAGACTGGGGGGTGGGTGGCAGGCTGGTGGGTGTCGGTGGGGGTATCTACTGTTTCTACTTTGCGGGCTCAAACGGTCTGTCGCTGACCTGATAATGGCATGACCATAGTGAGTCACTCTTCTATTTCTGTCCACCGTTATGTCAAACTCACCGAGGATGTGAATCAGAATGCCGGACTTGGAAACCAGGTGAAAGGCCGCCATTACAATGGCAAACAGCAGCCGTGTGTGTTGATTCATCATTGGCTGTGTTGCTTAGAAGGTTTTATTTCTGCCAATAAACAGTCATCAAATCTATAACGGACCTCATGCGAGCTTCCTGCAGTTCATCGAGACTGAAAGATAATGTATTTCCAAGTTAGCCAAGTTGGTTATAAACTAGTTTATGGGGGGAAAAAAGTGGATTGTCATTATGCATTGGTTATTCTTTCTGCAGCCGTTATGGCTGTCAAACATGACTGTCACCCATGGTTACATAACTAATATTCCTTGTGTCAAGTGAGGCCCTCCATTCTGCAAGATGTGACAGCTCAACTTATCCTCTCACAATCTCACTGTGAAAGGTACAAGAAAAACGCGTTCCAGCTGTACACAATCTATCCCCATCTCTACAAGCTAATAATAGATTTGAGAACACGCCACTGTCTGTGGGTAAAAGTAGAAATAAGCCGTGTGTGGACACTTGGTTTGGGGCAAAAGAAAAGACGGCCACACGATGGATGGAAGGCTTGTGTGATATACGAGGTATGACTGGTTTAATGCTCACACCGGTGGCAGGCAGGCAGGCAGGCATACAGGGAAACGTGGGTCTGATTGGACGGGGTTCCAAAGGAGTTGAATCAAGTGCAACTAGACTTGGTATATATCTGTGAAGACGTTTCGCCTCTCATCCAAGAGGCTTCCTCAGTTCGTGCCTTTCTGACTAGACCAAGCTAGTCTCACTTGGTCTAATCAGAAAGGCACGAACTGAGGAAGCCTCTTGGATGAGAGGCGAAACGTCTTCATGGATATATACCAAGTCCAGTTGCACTTGATTCAACTCCTTTGGATAACCATGACCTGTATGAATGAGAACATTCACAGACATTGGACGGGGTTGCATTCCACATGGCCCATCTCGTGCATGCTGCCAGCAGTCCAACCAGTTTTTCTTGTGCAACAACGTGGAGCAAGGTAGATACTGTTGGAGTTGCTTTTCTGACTGCAGCATGCGCTCGCGTCCCTATACGAAAGGCCTAAATACTCTCTGAAAGTACATCTATCCATCTTCAGTACGCCTCTTATCAGCTCTCTCAGCTTTCAGCAGCAGACAAACTGTGCTTTCACATACCAAAGGAAACATGACACATCCCATAGAGGCGTACTGAGATCCCTGCAGAAACCGTGAGCATGTTACTGTGCTTCTGAGTAGGGTTTTTGTTTTGTTTTTGGTTTTTTTTTTTGGAGGGTTTCCGGGTTCGGTGCTGAAACATCATTAGCATGGACGAGTACCTCAGCCTGGCCCGTCTCACAATCACACATCTGTGTTTTCATTATGTTGTCTCAATAATCTCAGCGGAGGCATGTGATTCATGTATACACAGAGAAACAAACCGGCGGTGTGAAGGCCTGACCCCCAAATATGGTTTACGAAGCACATACTCTCCTTCTCCTACACGTGGAGGCATGCATGCTCAAAAACACACACGCACGCGCATGCACACTCCCCAGGGCTCTGATGTTGAGTACACTGCTTTCTATATCATTTACAACAAATAAGAGTAATCAGCAGTGATCATTATTATTTTATAACAAAATGACAATGCAATCACTATCATTACAGTATTGAAATGGTTATTTTAATACGGATGATTTGCTCATTAGAACATCCGTCACTCCCACCTCCCTGAATTTCATGTGTTCACCAAATTTTGGTTTGTGATTTAACATGCGTTCACAGCGCTGCCGGAGGTGTTTGATCACTTACAGTGAAAGTCGAGGGGTGGATTAACTTTGCCTATGAATCCGGGTTGCAGGCTGCATTATCCACACAAACCGCTGGCCCAAATACTTCATGCCAAAAGAAAAACATGTTTGCTCATTCTATAATACAGTGTGCAACTGAAACGTAACAGCGGCCATCCTGCAGTGCCTATATTTAGTCCAGGCTTTCCACAGCTCAAGTTTATAATTAAGTTTAGACTTACTATTCATTCCCATGGGAAAAATGAACAGTGAGTCCTTCGTTTGCATTTTCATTTGCCGTTTTCTTAACTTCTTCTCATCTGTCTACTTTTATTTGTGTGTGGGGGGGTCATTGCATTGCATTTGAATCAATGAAATGTGTTATTTTAAGAAAGCTGGAGTTGATTTTGCATTTGTTTTTTTGACTTTATTTTGTTGTAATTGTGAATCGTAAGGCACTCTGGTCAACTCTGGCAGTTTGCTTTATGAATAATTTGACTTGGTCAAAAGCAGAGCAGCTGTGCAGTGTTGTGTGATGCCCTGATGCTGACCGTGTTACTGAGCTTTTGGGGTTGGTGGGGGGGGGGGTTAATTCGGCAGGTTCGTTTCATCCCGGAGATACCCACCTGGTTGGGCTCGCAGGCCCTGAACACGTGACAGGACATCTCGGACTCCGGGTTCTCCGGCTGGCCTCGCAGCAGGTAGGCGAAGTACGTCAGGTCATTGCTGTTGTGGATGAAGCGGGAGATAAGCTGGGCTTTGTGCTCGAAAATAAAGACCGAGGAGTTGGCGTTTCTGGACGGAACACAGCGGACCACGAGAGGCGTGAGGACCAGCTGGACCTCCCTGGCCTGGACCGGACCGGAGTCGTTCTTCTCACTCCTCCTCCGGATCTCCGCCACCAGCCAGGGCAGCATGGGCAGGGTGGTCCGCCTGTCCAGGGAGGACCAGCCGATGTACCACAGACTGAACCTCCTCTCTGACCTGGGGGGGTTGCCCTCCTTCTCATCCTGACAATCCATATTGGTCCGAAGACTTGTTTTTGAACAGACTAAACCTTAATGTAGTCTGGGGTTTAATAACGGCAGCAAGGTGAAACGACCTGTTTGGGGGATTTAAGCCTTCTTAGAGTGATGTCAGTGTATCATTGGATGCAAATGGTCCAAAAGATCATCTTACGATGAGCATCAATGTGTGCGTCCCATTTCAACGTAGTGAGCACTTCAGCAACAAAGACCATTAAATGACATTCACCACATGTGCTCCTCTTGTCGACTGAGACAGCTGGCCGAGCTCGGTATGAATATAACTCCCGATGTACTTTTCCTGCACCAGTTCAACAGAAACGGTTTTGTTTGGTCTTCTATGCAGTTGCAGCCTGTTTGGCTGTTTGGAAATGAACAGTGGTCAAAACGCAACAGAAAAAAAAGAAGAAAAATGAAAAGAAAAAAACAACGTTCAAGTTCCACAGCTCTGCTTTGCAGAAACGTGGCGTCGGCAGCTTCCAATGTAAACAGTCCTCCAGAAGAAGAAGAAGAAGAAGAAGAAGAAGAAGAAGAAGAAATACTTCTTCTCGGACGCGTTTCTGTTTTCTGCGCTTTATGCTACTGAAGCGCAGAACCGGATGAAGCGCACGCGAGTTGGTTACAAGCTTGCAGCCCAGACAGCTCGCGGCAAACGAGGCTCGCTCCTTCACACAAAAAAAAAGTCTTTGTCGGTTGTCTTCGGACGGTTTAGCGTAGCGCACGTTCCCAGCCTCCCGTCGGCTCTGCTCGCCTTTCACAGCGCCCTGGAGGAGGTCTGGAGGAGAGCCTTGTGGAGTTGGAGAGCCTCCCACACCCTGCATGTGCAGCGGGAGTGGGCGGAGTCCTTCCACACGTGTCGGCCAGAGCTCCGCCTTGCCATTGTGCAGAATGGTTGGAGAGGGAGGCTGATGGGTGGAGCCGAATGTATGGCAGACAAAACAAAATGTAAATTTATGTAAAAAGATGTAATGAAACGCATTCATATCCCCAGAAAGGAATGCAATTAATTCCCCACAATGTATTGGCGAAGTCAAAGCAACAGCTGGTAGATAGCACTCTCTCTCTCTCTCTCTCTCTCTCTCTCTCTCTCTCTCTCTCTCTCTCTCTCTCTCTCTCTCTCTCTCTCTCTCTCTCTCTCTATATATATATGTGTGTGTGCCCTGTGATGGCCTGGCGGCCTGTCCAGGGTGTCTCCCCGCCTGCCGCCCAATGACTGCTGGGATGGGCTCCAGCATCCCCGCCACCTTGGATAGGATAAGCGGTTTGGACAATGGATGGATATATAAAACCTTGTTAAAAGAAACCCTCAACGGTGGGGAAAAGTGCTCAACAAATAAGGTGCAAAATAATTCAGTGATTCCAGTAAATTCTTTATGAGACAGTACAAGCCTGTTTCATGCCGTAAGCGATCATCAGACAGCTGATGGTTGCTTACGGCATGAAACAGGCTTGTACTGTCTCATAAAGAATTTACTTGACTCACTATATATATCTTGCACACACACACGCACACACACACATACATAAACACAACATGCAATTTCATGAATATTTCAGAGCTACGGGTCAACTAAGGAAACCAGCCGCCTCAAATGAACTCATTGGGCACATTCATGGCGTCACGTGACTGGGGACAGAGACGGGCCTCAAAAGGTCACAAATATCAGGTGAAGACACCAGTGATGACAACAAGACTGCAGATGAGACGGTTTTTGAGTTTCTGCTGAAATCCTCCAGCTGTGCAGATGAACCGTTTGATCGCCCATCCAGGTGGGGTGGTCTCGGGTGAAGAAGCCAGATGTGGAGGTTCCGGACCGACATGGGTCGGTTGGACGTACTGCCAAATTCTCCGCAATGACTTTGGCGGTGATGGAGACGCATAAACATTCAATTTTCTGGCAGCAGCTCGGCTCGACATTCCAGCTGCGCCCTCCCTGTGCCATCTGTGGCATTATGTTGAGCCACAAAACCGCATATTTTAGTGTGGCCCTTCATTGTACGGGGCACATCTGTGTAACGATCATGTTTATTCAGCATCTATGGTCACACCTGTCAGGTGGATGGATTATTGTGGCAAAGGATAAAGCTCTCACTGACAGGGATGTTAACACATTTGTGCACAAAATTTGAGAAATCTAAATAAAATTTGCACGCATGAAAAAATGTAGGCTCTTTTTATTCCAGCTCACTTATCACACACAACAGACCAAAACTTACACACATATATATGTGTGTGAGTGTGCATGCACTGAACTGTGGGAGTTCCCTTCCCTGGTCACCAACTAAATGTCAGGGAGTGAAGCTCCCCGTCCGCCTCTAAAAATAGCAGCAGCGCTCCATGTGACATCATCATGGGGGCAGGAAACTGTGTCAGACCTCTGCAGTCTTCTGGCTTAAGTTATACTATATAAATACAACTACACAACTGTACATCACTGGGTCAGTCCCCATAACCTGATAAATTTATACAACTTGGAACTTGTACTGTCAACGATCATTTTGAATCGTTCCCTGTGTTATGAGGTCGAGCTGTAGTGTTCAGGAAGAAAAAAAGAAGCTGAGAAAGTGTAAATTACTTATACAGAATATTTATTTTGTTACTGTTCAGTGATATCTAAATGAGGATAGACATGAAAAACAGCAAAGGCTACACTGGTCTGCTTAGGATCATTACCTGGGCACATACCACGGCTCCACCTTGCAAAATACATCAATATTAGCCGACATGATCGAGCAGTGAGTTAAGGTAAAGAGCGTGATTACAACATGCTTCTTCATAATATACAAAATAGAGATGAGTAAAAAAATTAAAAAAAAACTCACAGCAAAGCTAAAACACCCTTTCAGCCGAGCACTTGCAATAAATTATGAATTACTTGTGATGTTGTGTGGCAGGCTAGCCAAAAACCTTCACCCCTGACTGTCTTGTGCTGATAAGAGGTGCACAGAATAAGCAAATGTTTGTAGCTATTGTCAAGCTCCTAGACTTCTCCCCCACACTGCCAGATCCCCAACACTCCTGGATTTAATATGTTCATATAATTCATCCATTTAATATGTTTCATATGAGCTTAAGGGGAAAAGCAGCATTGTAGATACAAGCCACTTAGAAGCAGATGACATTTGCATTCATTTCTATCCAGCATGCCGACTACGTTAACATATGGCATTTTCAGACAGACATCAATGTTTCCATGTAAGGGTTAAAATACTGTGTGTAATATTTCAGCTTTCCTGAAGCATATAAGAGTAGTAAATATCAGTAGCAACTGCTGAGTGGTACTGTTTGAAACAGAGTAACTGACTCACAGCCATCTCCTTAGATTGCTGCATGCAAAAACACAAACTGGGCCGGCTGAGTGGTTTTGTTTTATTTATGTTTGACCCTCTGCCCTCCAAAAATACTTCCCTTGCACTGAAAGTCCTCAAGCAAATATTACAGTGATAACAGCCAACCATATCTACTGAAGGTATTTGAAAATGACAGCTATCAGCAAATGTGCGGTGAATCCACCATTTGAATTAATTTATCTTGTCTGCTTTGATTTGTTTTTGGTTCACGTCGCTGAATGACAAGTCTGGATTCAAGTAGAACTGCATATAGTTTTACACACCTTTAAAGTACAATAAATACATGTTATAACAGGCAGATCTGTGCTTGCAACCATCATACAGTCTCCAGAACAGCTGCCATCTCCTTGAACTGCTTGTGAAAGTTCTGCAGAAGAGAGAAATATCATCAAAAAGCAAGCTCCTAGGTTACTGAGAGATGGTGACATGGTGTTTGAATATCAATTTACAATAGAAATTAAAAATGACACAGCTTTTGTAAATGCGTTCTCAACCAAGCAGTGGACTGGCACACCCTTTCTCATGCACACACACCTGAAACTGTGGAATGGTCATCTCAAAAGACCTCCGCCAAATCTGTCCAGAGAGGTCAACGGTCCTCAGCAGAAGACAGACGTACGGTGAGTTGAGAGACCGACAGCTGTCAGCGCTAACTGCCATACCGAGCTTCCACTGAATGTCCACTATCTACAAAAGTAACATAACACAAGGAATAAATCCCTTCAAGTTCACTCTTCAGTTTGCAAATTTCAGAAGGACATTTAGAAATGCCACATTTTGTGTAGGAATCATTTCAAAAGTGAGATACAGCACCTGACCAATGCTGAGTGTGGCCTGGATCTCCTGCTGGGCATGGACTAATGCACCCTGATCACTCCACAGTTTGTGCATCACCTGCAGGGAGGCTTTGGACCACCGGCTGCTGCCCTCTTCCAGCCTCGCCACGAGGTCCTTAGCAGAGAGGTTGTTCTTCGCAGCCGACCTGACACATACAAAACACCATATTCAGAGTCCCACTATACACAACATCTCTACAAACAATCATGTATGATTTATTTTATTACCAGTCCAATGGCCCCAGGGAAAAAGCCATGTTCCATTAAACTAACTATGTCACTAGAACAAGCGCCATGGTCAGGCTAAGCGGTTTTGTTTGGTTTTCTATGGTACTCCTCGTGCACTCTATATAAACATGCAATGAAATTAAGGTGGACAAACCCATTGAATTAATAATTATAATTATAACTGCAAAGAGAAAACAATGGCTAACACAGGAAAGGAACACAACCATTACAGAAATGGTACAAAATCTCAAGAAGAAACCAAAATATTGTCCAAAGTTACCTGAATGTTAACAAGAGAAATCTGATCATATTTTGTAGCGTGTCATGGTCAAAGCTGACTCCGGCGCTCAGAAAGCTCTGTCAAAAAGAAAGAAAGAAAGAAGTAAGGAAAGAAAAACGTGTCGCAAAGTTTCTGAAAGTAAAAATAAAACGTGACAGGAATATTGCCTTACATCAGAGATTTCAGCTGAATCCACTCCACTGGACTTCCCCTGAAGATAAGTCAGAATGTGCTGACACTGGAGATTACAAGACAAGTTATCTGAACCACAGTCTATTGGGCAGCGATGACAACTATCACCTTAACCAGAAAACCTACTGGAAATCCATCCAAATGGTTAAACCCACAGCAGCGTGAGCAAGCAGCACATGTTAAAAAATTCAGGTGCTAGGCTACATTGTCAGTGCAGTGTTCTGAGCAACTGGCTCATGACCATTATTCAGTCTTCAGTCTTTGTTAATTAGATGGAAAGTTTGGCATTTAGAGTTTTCAACTGGCAGCTATGGGAGCTGCCAGCTATGGTTCAAGGTTGTTGTCAGGCTGTTGCCTGACAACAACCTTGTTCTATGCCAGCTCTATGCTAATTCTATGCCAGCTCACTTACAAAGTTACTAGCTACTGTACATTACCAGAGTAATGTCAATAAGTGGAGATGGTATTGCATAGCAAATACTTTTTGGTTATTGAGTTCATTCACCAAAAGCGAGAAACATTTAAAGCTTTTAAAATTCAAGTCTTTCAGAACTGAAAGTTTCTAAAAGGTTTAAGCTGAATGTTGGCTGTACCAGAAAGAATGAAGTCTTAACAGGGTTGCAAGGCAATAAGCCTAGACATGCTATTTCTGTAAGCTTGATGTCAATGACAAAGTTGTTACATGAAAACATTTCCATTCCTTCAGTGAGGGTTAAGAGTCTACTGAACTCCTACATGCAAGGTAGTGAGTTGGTGCATATCTGCCACAAACAGCGTGATGATTAACAATCATACAATCAAAAAGGTGACCTTGAGATAGAACATAAATATAATGGGAATAATGAAAGAAAAATATTCTCACCGTTCCAGAGAGCAGATCTGGAGAAAGACATCCAATGTTGTCCGCAAATTTGCTTATACCTGAAATCCCCCCCCCCCAAAAACGTGGCCGGTTACTTTATTTTAAATTTGAAAAAAAAACATTCCAAAATCCCACTCAACAAAACCTTATCCAATACAAAATTGTAAACCACATAGTTTAATGGTAACCCACTCATGTTTGAATAGCTCACTGACATACATCAGTGGTTCTCAATCAGGTCCTCTGGCACCACGGCCACTGATGGTGGTCTACTGTCCGGCAGCTTATTACATTCACCTGTTGTTGCAGGTGTAACGTCTCCCTCATTGGAGGCTAGCTAACAACAGGTGAATGTAATGACACACCTGGCCGAATAGAAAACTAGCAATACTTTTGATACTTGAGGACCACTGCAATTTACGTAGGCTGAGAGAGACGTCTTTATTAATTATCCTACTGTGACAGACTTTGTTTTTATTTTCTTTCCATTGTGGCTTGCCAGTGTGCGCGTCCTGTATTGTGGACAGAGAAGTGTGTCCCGGAATCTTTAAGTGAGCTAATGCTAATACGACGCAAACGACGCTCACCGCAAAAAAGGTTGGAAAAATCTGGGTATGAACACATAAAGAGCAAGTCCTACGAGCACACGTCCATCAATGTAAAATCTGCTGAAGCGGTTTAGTAATAATGAGACCAACCGTACGATGCGTCCACTCCCGGCATCTTGAATCAATCAACCGGAAATAAACACTTCAACTTCCGTCTGTCGTTTCAAAATAAAACCACTCACGTCACACTAATGCATTGTTGGCAACATAATGTACACAGATTACACAATCATGAACAGATCGCGTTTGTGAATCAGACGGTTTTCCTGCATGAATAAAGATTAATAATGAATATCTACTGCACATATAGCTGTATACATGCGATGCACGCCCAGGTTTTTTTTTCACCAGGCCGTAACAATGCAAAATACCAAAAATGTAAAAATAATTAAACCAAATTTCAGTGAGTAAGTTTATACAAGATCCGTTGAGAAATTACGCTCTAAAGAAAGTACATTCTAATATGAAGCTGTGGCAAAACTGAGTCAAAACTGCAAAGCTGACACTTTGTTGACAATTGGAGATCTAATATCAGGTATGCAGCCTGCCTGCACTTGTTATTGGGAGAGAGAAAAATCAAACTCAGTTACGATCAAATACACTGAGCAACATGGAAACGAGCACCAAAGTTCCTATAGGCTGCAGAATAAGAGCTCCACTAGTGAGTTTTAGGTCTGTGTTGGAATAAGCAGCATCTAAATACCGTTTTTGCGCCATGTGTTGAAGTGTCACGGTCAAAATAAAAAAAAGGGCAAGAAAATGTCATATCGGAGGACGCTTAGACCAGCTGACTTGACACTTGCTGGGTGACTTGACACATGACTGTCAACTTGTTCTACCATATTCCCCCGTGTGCACGTGTAGTCTGTCCTCCCCCCAGGTCTCCGTGGTGATGGTGGTCGCCACCTGGACACTGCTTGGCATCCTCCTCATCACGTTATATATATATATATATATATATATATATATATCTTATAAATTCATGTAAGCTTGTTATCCTGTTTCAATGTTATATCCTCTTACTCCATTGTGTGACTAATGTCTTTTCTTGTCTCTTCTCCCGTGAATGGTGTGATGTGAGTCTCCCGTGTGCATGTTTTTCTGCCCTCTCAGGTCTCCATGGTGATGGCGGTCGTGTGGCTCAGGTCCTAGGCTGTTCTAGTGGCATCTGGACACTGCTTGGCATCCTCCTCCTCATATTCTTCGCATATCTTACAATTCCATTATAATTCTGTTATCCTCTTTCAATGTTGTATTCTGTAAATTGTGTTTTATTCTGTAAACACAACGTCCATTGCACGTCTGTCCGTCTTGGGAGAGAGATCCCTCTTCTGTTGCTCTCCCTGAGGTTTCTTCCTATTTTATTTTTTTTCCCTGTTAATTTTTTTAATTTCTTTTTTAAGTGAGTTGTTACTTATCCGATGCGAGGGTCTAAGGACAGGATGTTGTGTTGCTGTAAAGCCCTCTGAGGCAAATCTGTAATTTGTGATACTGGGCTATACAAATAAAATTGACTTGACCTGTTCTACCACGTCCTCTTCAAGATGAAGTATAGCAAGCAGACTCGGCCCTTGATAAGCAGATCAAGCTCACATGATTAAACAACGATACACTGCTGCCATGGTTGGGCTATTCATGTAGGGAAGGAGGGGCCCTCAGTGTTTTCTCTTACAGTATGCTGCCATCTACTGACTGGAAACATGCCGGTAAGACCTATGAACTGGCATTCACATTCTGATTGTATCAGAGAAACATCCATTAGTGTGTTTATGTCTGCTCCATGCAAAGCAGAGAACTGTTGAACAAGTACTGATGTAAAGGGAAGGTAATATTTTTCCACGCCAGCCTTTCCTATAGAGGAAATAAGTGGTAAGCTGGGTATTAGCTGTTTCTTGGGACAGTCTACACAGTGGCAACTGGTTGCCTAAACTTGGTGATTAGTTAGCATGACATCATCAGTGATAGAGATTTAAGAGGTACACGTGGTTTTACGGTGTGGAGAAGGAAAAAATGGCTACAGCCAGTTTTATCTGCTCATAATTAAGAGAATCGAAGGGACCAGAGTGCGCTGATGGCATAGTAGGGGAGTGCCCGACAATGCCTGGGTACGTAAGACGGCGTTGTTCGACTTCTAACGTACAAGTACTTGCACAAGAACGTCCGGTCTGGTTTGTTGACCATGGTATGAGTGGTATAAACCACCAGCAGGCATGAGTGAGTTAAAAATATATATATATTTAAAAAAATTTTTTTTTAGGGCAGGCTATTCTTTATTCCACCATTTGCTCTCTCTCATTCCACTTAGTCTTAACATACAAATATCTTCCTTTTAAATAACAGAGGAATTGTGGAGATTAAGTGCCCATACAAATACCCTGATGGTCTGACAGGAAGCAGTGAGGACACACAGTTTGCTCAGACAAATCACTACACCTCAAGAAGAACCATGAATACTACCACCAAGTTCAGCTTCACATGTTTGTATGTGACGTCCAGTTCTGCGACTTTGTGGTTTGGACAGAGCAGGGTGTAATTATCACTCGCGTACAATCTTGTTGTTTTGCAGTCTAGTTAGATGGGCTTTACATTAAAAAAGCCCAAGGAGCATATGTGAGATCTCGGGCCAGGTGGATGGAAGAAGGCGAAAGAAATTCGGCTTACTTCTTTCAACTTGAAAAAAGGAGACAGGTAAAAAACACAATAAATACGCTTATAATTAATGGGTCTGAATCCTTTGAGCCAAAGGATATAGCAAATGAGGTTTTAGTTTCTATAAGTCAGTATACTCCTCTTCGTTTTCTGTCTCTGGTTCTTTGCAGTTTTTTGACAAGGTTAAAGGTCACCTGCCTAGCATTGATCAACCCTTCAAAGATTTGTGTGATTCAGACGTTCTTATAGAAGAATTGGATTATGTTATCCGAAAAATGGCTACGGGTAAATCTCCTGGCTCCGATGGTCTTACTTCCAATTTTTTCAAATGTTTTTGGTCAGATATTAGAGAATTATTACTAAATGCAATAAAGGACTGCATAGAAAGACAGGAACTGACCCCAACTATGAAACAAGGAGTAATAATTTTGATCCCTAAACCGGGGAAAGATAAAAGTATTCTTGATTATTTAAGGCCTATCACTTTGCTAAATACAGACTATAAGATTCTGTCAGGAGTGCTAGCTGCCAGACTGAAAGAAGGTATAACACAAATAATTAGTGAAACACAATCTGGGTTTATCAAGGGGAGATCTATTCACAATAACATCCATCTGGTTCTGGATCTGCTAGATTACAGTGATTTAGTTGAAGATGATGGATTCTTACTGTTTCTAGATTTTCACAAAGCGTTTGATTCTGTTGAGCACCCTTTCATCTTACAAGCCCTACATCATTTTGGTTCTGGAGAAAGGTTTGTTGGTGTCATAAGCATGTTATACAAGGATATAAACAGTTGCGTGTCCTTACCTGGTGGTACCTGCCCGAGATTTGGTGCTAAAAGAGGCATTAGACAAGGCTGCGGCAGCTCCCCTTTGTTATTCATTATTGTAGCAGAATTACTTTCCATTCTAATTAAAAATGATAACATTGAGGGCCTAGAGGCCTTGGACAACAAGTTATTGATAAGCCAACTTGTGGATGACACCACACTTTTCTTAAAAAATGCCTCCCAGATCCCCTTGGCCCTTAAATCAGTTGAGCTCTTTACCAAAGCATCAGGTTTAACTTTGAATATAAGCAAATGTGAACTTCTGGCGATACATGAACATCCCTCTAGCTCTTTATTTGGTGTCCCTGTTAAAACTGAGGTTAAATATTTAGGAATTAACTTAAGTAAAAACCTTGAATCAAGAGAAGAGATGAATGTTCAGAATAATATTACAAAGTGTAAAGCTATATTAAACAGCTGGTTACAGAGGGACATTACTCTGTTTGGGAGGACTCTACTCACCAAGATGGAGAGTATCTCTAGATTTATTTATCCTGCTTACTCATTGGCTATTTCATCAAGAATGATTAAATCCATAAACCAAACTAATTTCAATTTTATTTGGAAAAACAAGTGTCATTATATCAGGAAAAGTTACCTCTTGAAAAGTTATGAAAACAGGGGGTTGAATGCCATTGATTTTGACATTATGAATGTATGATCAAACTGAAGTGGCTAAAAGCCTTTGTCATGGATGAGACTGTGTTTTGGCATGCCATTCTTAATGCAATCTTTAAAAAGTTGGGAGGGATTGCTTTTCTTTTGAACTGTGATTTTGAACTGTCCAAGATACCATTACGTTTATCTGCCTTTCGTAAACAAGTTTTGCAATATTGGAAACTGTTGTTTAAACACAACTTACCCCCCATGCAGTTCCAATTTGGAATAATAGATGTGTCCTGTTTAAGGGAAAATCTGTGTTTTTGGAAGAGTGGTAGAAAAAGGGTATTTGGTCCATTACACACATCATGGATGACAGAGGCAATCTATTGAATTATAATGAGTTGTGTTTGAAATATAGTTTATCCTCCTCTGTAAAGGTCTATGACATGGTAATAAGTGCGATCCCTATACAACTCAAGATGATGGTCTCACAGTGTCTTATTTACTCCTCTGTCAGCCCCACGCTCCGCCCCTTAATGATTGACAACTTAAAATTTGTCGACAGAACCTGCAATAATCTCTTTATCCGAAACTCTCTTGAAGATATGCTATCCTAACCCTTTAAGATGGAATTATATTTTAGACATGTACTCACATTTGAATGCCCATAAAATTAGAAAAAGATACATTCCATTCCCTATCCCCCCCCCCTCCAAAAGCCAAAGAGGTTCACTTCAAGATAATTAATGATATTTACCCCTCCAGTGAATTTATACGTTTAAAATTTAATGTAGACTGTAATTTCTGCCAATTCTGCAAGACAGACATAGAATCTACGGATCATTTATTTTTCCACTGTAACATTACTTAATACGTTTTGGTATAATTTGTATGCATGGATGAAGTCGAGCATTAGTGCTCTACCGCCATTTCTACTAGTAAGTGTCAAATTTGGAATGTTTATGGATGATAGAAATATAGAATTCTTGGTGATTAATGTGATTATTTTGGCAAAATATTTCATACACAAATGTAAATATTGCAAAATGTATCCGTTTAGCAGCCTTTAAAACCGAATTAGTAACTTTGTCTAAATCTCTAAAATGTATGAAAAACAGAAATGCCCAAAAATTATTCTTTGTATTTTGAACACAATTTAATGTAATTTAACCCCTGAAATATTGCTTTGTCCCATTTTATTCTATTTTATTCTATCTCTTTTTAATTGTCCTTTTCGGTTTCCTTGTTTTGTTCTAATTGTCTTTGACATGTTTGATGTACTGTTCTTAGCCTACTCTGTTGTTTTAGAGTATACTGGCTTCGTTTGTATATCTGTAGTCTTGATTAAAAAAATATATATATCACTCGCTAAGCCAGAGATGAAGAAATGCTGCAAACAGTCCTGCCTATTGCTGAACAGTTCTTCAAACAAAGTGTTTTGCCTGAGCTCTTAACCCGAAGCATGGACCCAAACATGCAAGCACCTACAGTCTGCTCCAATTGTGAAAGGCCAGAGTTCGGAAAGATGACCACCTGTGCAAAGTGCAAGAACCATTTCCACTACGAATGTGCAAAAATCAAAAGAAAGGACGTACTGTGAAACAAATCATTTAATGCAGTAATAAATTGGCATTGCCTGTAATTGTATCTTACATTAAAACTGAATATTGAATTAATCTCAATAACATTTTTTACAATAACTGTGCATCTTGTGAAAGAAAAAATGATTACCTCATGTCACTGCTGCTGTACCTGCACATAAACATATGACTAATAAAAATCTTGAACCTTGAAAATTATCTTTGACTCTACATACTGGAAAATGTAATTATAATTTCATGGATCCTTTATCAAAACATTGACAAATTATTTTCTAGAGACTATACATTTACAAAGGTTTGTTAACGCTGCACACACAATCACCATGTCATTCAAGAGGTCTACCTGTGTGAATGGAATAACAGTTGTCAGAATTTTGAAATTCTTCCATCTACCTATTACTCTTTCAATGTGTATTCTCTCGTTAGACACTTCTTGAGCAGAGAGCTGTTTTTTACCTTTGGTAAAGTGAGGGATTCTAAGGGTGGCACCGCGTACGGCAAGCTCATCTCTGATGGTAAAACCACGATCTGCTAGCATCTCATCGTTTACTTCTAGAAGGTCATAAAATCCAGACTCAGCTGTAAGTTGTTTATCAGAAACACGCCCACCCCAACCTGCAGACAGAAAAGTAATGGCCCCCGCAGGTGACATGCCAACCAAATACTTAACTGTGTTGTGGCTCTTATAATTCAGATATGTTTGGGCTCTGGCTGTTAGATTCGTGGGTCTGTTAATAAAAATTTCAGTGCAGTCGATAATGCATCTGCAACGTGTATATTTAGCTTTAAAACATTTTGGCATATTCCTTAATATTGCATGCCTGCTTGGCCACTTGATGAGAGGTTTCAAAACCTGAGACATAACAGGGAGCCAACTTCTCATAATTTTAGAGATGTCACATTCGGTAACATTCAGTCTGAATGCAATATCCTTGTTGCTGAGCCCTAATCGGAGTTTCATCAGGATAGCCAATAGATGGTCCTCCAGGGTCAGAGAGCTACGCACAACCTCTACACTGTCTTTAACTGTTTGGAGCAACCACTCAAAAATGACACTGGTCAGACCTGTGAAAAACAGAACCTGTGCTGCTTTGCATTTGATAAAGCTAAAGGAAAACTGTGTGTTCCTGAGTGTTGTGTTTAGTTGTTCATTCTTGGCTTTGAGTTTGTTGATGTCCACACGCAGGCTGTCACATTCGGTAGAAAGTTGGCTGTATTTCTGTTTGAGGTCATCATGGAGAGCCTTTGGGACTTTGGCTTCTAAAAAAGAGATTAGTTATAAAGATAAATAGACATTTCACAGTCCTATTTTTCATATCTGGGAAACGGTTACACTCTGGGTGATCATTCAGACTGTGCCAAACAGAATCATGGCCAAATACTTTTTCACAGCAAATATATAAACAGGACAACCTGATTAATCCTGGTATGGACTGTCCTACTGTACAATAGTTAAGATGTTAGAAGTTCTTACCAGTGCAAGGACCAGCACCAGGCTCCATTCCGCAATCATTTGGGGAGAGGGAAGTACGTGTGGATTCCGATGCAGCCTCATCAACAACTTCTGTGGACTGATGTCCATTGTCTGGCCGTCTGTGGGGGGTTTCATCCCTTCTTCTTTTTCTCTCATATCTAATACACACAGAAGAGAGCAAGCAGTTAGTACAAAACAGTTAATTTACTCAGTTGACCACAGGTTTATCACATCCTCAATTCAAGTCAGTGGAAATCACATAGCACGCCTCAAAGGGCTTCATGAGATAATGTAGACATAACAGAAATTATCTGGCCTAACAGATAATCCTGACAAAAAAGTAGCTACATTAAATTACTCACCATTTCTTCTCTGCACTTCGAGTCATGCTATGTCGAGTCATGCTGGGTGAGCACAGTGAACAACAAATCACAAGGAAGTGACCATATTTACCTCTCATGTTTTGCATCGCCTTTGCTGGACTGGGTTGAGTAGGAGAAGACAGACGGGACAAAGTCAGTACTGTCGAAGTCCTCAGATGCCTCTCCTGTACAAATAAAGTGTATTCCAGTGACTTACAGTAACGTTAACACCAAAACAGGTCATTGACCTACCATTACTATGTTAACAGTTACTAGCAACACAACTTCAGCAAAATTGAACCAAGGTACGTTAGCTTCTAAGCTAGTTCAACTCAAACTTGAACATAATTACTCTGTTGCTTGCAAACATTGTTAGTTATATATGCATAGGACTCAATAATTACGTTATTTAACGTTTGTTGTTCTAAGTTAAAACAAGCGATGTAATGTTATGGCTGATTAACCTGTTAGCTGAGGCCTAACGTTAACTTTTTTTTTGCCAACTTTTTTCTTTATTTCAGTTAAAAAACAAAAAAGAGACTAAAAAAACCTACTCATTCACTAGTATACACATCAAATGAAACACAAACACACGACCTCATAGAGGAGCGGGCTTTGGGCCGAGGGCCTAATTCCGATCTTCAAACTGGGTTTTGTTTTTCAGAAGGAATACCGCTAAATATTCAATGGGATTTACAGGTCTTTCCTTAGCCAGGACTGACAGGCCTTGGAGCAGGATTGCATATTGGAGAACATTGACTATTACGGTGTTCTGGTTATCAACGGGTCTGTGATGGCAGTTTGCTGTACTGCTACCATATATCGTTACACTTGAATAAAATTAATGTTACTATATTTGGCTAACTTGTTATTAATTTTTTAGCTCGCTAGCGTAGTTTTAAGTTGCCTTGAAATGGAACTCGTGAGTTCGTGATCGGGACATGCCCAGTCGTGTACAGAACTCGTGAACTCTGCGCTCTCAATAAATTTCCACTTTCGAGGTTTTTAATATCGGTAGGGCATTCAACTGGTGAACAAGGTAAACACACCATATGACATATTTTGGTTACAGGCATATGTGCTATCTATATATGCATACAATGAAATCAGAAATGTTATTAAGAAATATTGTGTGTTCACATTTGTCATACCAAAGTTTGTTGTTTGTTGACCACAATAGGTGTTGTCACTGGCCATTGAAGTAACCATTGCTGGCAGGATTCTCAGCGAAGGGGCTTTCCTCCTCTTGGTCCTCAGGCGATACACAAATATGGTGGGCATAGCGTCAGCCCTCAACTTCATTTGGCCTTTTTTTGTGGCAATAAATTGGTCCTCTTCAAAATGCGCCTGGAGAGGGGCATGCAAATTCAGTGTCCACCCATATTCCAAACATCTGCCTTAATCGTCAGTTGGAATTGCATTGTGCTGTCCATTTAAAAGTGTAAAACCCTTTGTTGACCACAAGTAGCTTGTCTGTTTCACCTGTGTAAACACAACTTACTTGACACAGTTTTCTGTTGTTGTAGTCTCTTTTGATTGTCAGGTTGCTTCTGCTGACCATTGCCAACCATTTCTTGCTTCTGTCCATATCCTTTGGGAAGCCATACATCCGCACTCCTTTCTTGGACCGATTGGTGCATCCAAATGCCGCACAGCCAACCATGGAATGACAATTGATCTATAAAATGTTGAATGTAGCCATTGCCGTCAGACGTCAAGACAACAGTGGAGACCACAGAGAGCGGTTGACAACCCCTTCCTATCCACTCATGTCTCCCTGACTTAGAATAGGTGAGATGCCAGGGGTCATAACAAGACCAGGAAAACAAATCCTCACAGAAAATGGAGTATCAATTGTGTTATATTGTTACCTTTGATATAGTTTTGTTCTCTTATGAATACCAATACCAGTGGTGTTGGGGTGTTCTTTTCAACTTTGTGTGTTTGACACCCTTTCTTTTTTTGGTAGGCCTCGCTGTGCTGCGTACTTATAGAAGATCCAGCATTCATGAGAGATGTGGTACCCCTCTGCATCCCAGCCAACTGGCCTTGCAGTGGGAATGCACTGGCAGTTGGCAGTGTATGGGCATGTAGCCTGGCGTGCCTGTAGTGAAGCGAATTTGTATTGCTTTTTTACAGTTTCATTTCCCCACAGTATCCCTCTTTTATTCTTTAGGCTATGGTGGCAACAGGGAGGAATTATTAGTTAGTCACACCTAGTAAGGTGTGCCCAGTACATGGAGACCTATTCTTATCATACTCAGACTCAATTTCGGCTTGTCATCATGTTTACATTGCCATACCATTAAATAAAGTCTTCTATTTATTGGAAACCTAAGTTTGTGTCAGCCTCCTTTTTATGTTGCAGGCTCACCAGCCAGGCTGTAACATATTATGATTGTTTTCTTGAATGCAGTTTGTTGCCTGGTATTTTTTTGCACTGCTGATCAAACTTGCTTATTTACAGTGAGCAGTTATTGGTATTCATTGATATTTATTCGTCATTATGCATGCTTACACTGTATGTGAAAGTCAGGGATCGTATCAGGATAATATCAGGGATGTGTGGCGGCGCTAAGGTTACCACCTTTGTCTCATCAAAAAACTGGACACCAACACACCGAATGCCCACTCGCTACTACATTCCAACATCAAATCTTTGACAGATCTTTGACAATGCAGGTAAGTCATGTACAGTGTAAGTAGATCGAACCCAATAACATAGCTGATGGGTGTATGTGTATGTCTAAAACCGTTGATATTATCAACAGGAATGTAACGGGAGGTTGACTGATGGTTAAAATAAAGCCGACTACTACAGGAAACTTGGTTATGTAATGTGTGCTAACATAGTTTATGTATAAATGAACAAACCCTTTTCCTCTAGAAAATAAATCTCACTCTGCCACTCCACATACCAAATTAACCTTAAAAGTACATGCAATAAATGTAAACGCAGTTAAAAGTGCAAAGAAATGGTTTCATGTTTCATATTTTAGTATTTACTGTTTAATATTGCACTCGCTGCTGTCTGTCCCATATGAGAGCTTGACAGCGTGGGGATTGTTTGGAACTATTGATGTGTACATGAACCACGTGATTGTATGGCGGCAAGATCAATCAGTGTTGTAACCATAGACATATATACGTAGATACATCATTGGCCGCTGCTGTACGCTGCCACTATGCGCCTGCCCGTCCGCCATATTGGAGCGGTCAATATCCGGAAGTATACCAATATAATGTGTATTGAGAGATGCAGACTTCTCTACATGAATCGACTCTTTCCACACTACACTGACAAAAACTTGCTAAGTTCGCTGTATGAAAAAGTTCAATAAAATTGGAAGTCCTGTTTAACACATATTTGGAAAGTAAAGACAGAAGTTAAAGTATAAAGTAAAATGAATCTGGAGAGAATTACAACATTAAGATGTGACGTAAAAAGCTGACACTGTTCACATGTTAACATGTTGTTATCTCTATGCATCCCTATTTAGTTAATGTAATGGAGGACAGCTCCCCTTCTGGTCAGGTTATGCATGTGCAGTGTATTGCCCCTTCTAGGCGGGAGTCTCTTGTCATGCGCAGTTGTGGTGGTGCTCATGCTGAGAGCAAGTTGCTGGTCACTTGGTATCGTGAAGAAATGGAGTGAATAAAGTCGGTTTCACTGAAGATAAACGTCGTGTTTATTCAGAACAAGTTTAGTAGTCAACATTGGTAGCAGTCGATGGTTAGCAGAAAATGGCTTCTGCTAGCTACAAAGTTCCACCGAAGTTCGATGAGTCCCGACCGTACGAGAGTTGGAAAAATGAAGTTGCTATGTGGAAGCTCATTACTGAGCTGGATAAGAAGAAACAGGCCCTTGCTGTCATCCTGGGGCTTGAAGGAAGGGCAAGGGATATCGCCATGGAAATACCCGCTGCAGACTTGAATACAGATGGGGGTATGGACGTTTTAATTGCAAAACTAGATGGAATGTTTCTCAAAGAAGAGAGGGACCGCGCTTACGATGCTTATTCGTATTTTGACTGTATCAAGAAGGACAGTTCTGTGTCCATGGCGGACTATGTGATTGACTTTGAGCAGCGATACAATAGAATGAAAAAGTATGATATGACTCTTCCCGATGCCGTATTGGCTTTTAAACTTTTGGATACGGCTTGTCTAGACGAGAGGAGTAGGCAAATGGCGCTGACAGCGTGTACGGATCTAACGTTTGCGGCAATGAAGTCCGCGCTCAGGAGGATTTTTGGAGGGAAAATACAAGTCGACGCGACTAACGGCATACAAGTAAAAGATGAAGTGTTCTACACAGAGCAGCGCTCGCGAGGAAGATTTAAACGAACAAGTAACGTTGTGCAGCAAGCTGGACAAGAGTCACAGACAACACAGGTTGGACAACAAAAGCCACCGTTACAAGGTACTAACCCACTGGATAGGTTCGGTAGGCGATCAAAATGTGCTGTATGTCAGAGCACGTTCCATTGGGCCAAGGACTGTCCCCACAAGAATAGCGAGCAAGTAAAGCTAACTGAAGAGCCAGCAAAAGTAGAGGACACATTGTTTACCAAAGCCTCGCTATCTGAATCAGCATCAGAGATCTTTCTGACTGAGTCGTTAGGGACAGCTATCATTGATACTGCATGTACCCGCACAGTATGCGGAGAAAAGTGGTTGGAAAATTTTGTCGCAGACCTCAGTCAAAGCCAAGTGAACCAGATAGCGCAAAGTGAAATTCCAAGCAGCAGACCATTTCGCTTTGGAGATGGGAATATAGTACATTCCTCCAAAATACTGAAACTGCCTGCAAAAATAGGACAGACAAAATGTCAAGTGGAAACTGAAGTAGTTAAAGCTGATATCCCACTGCTTCTGAGTAAGACTTCACTGAAAAGGGCAGGGACCATTTTGGATATGGAGAATGATAGTGCTGTGATGTTTAATCAAAATATCCCTCTTGAATTAACCAGCTCGGGACACTATTGTATAGATATCAGAGACAAGAGCACAGAAACAAAGCCAATAGAAACTGAAGCACTGACGGCTCCAGAGAACAGCCTGAATGAAGATGAGGTCCTCACAGTCACAGAAAATATGACCGCAAATGAGAAACCCAAAGTTCTTCTGAAATTGCATAAACAGTTCGGTCACGCCTCCGCCGAGAGGCTGCAGCGGCTCATCCATAGCTCTGGAAATAAAGACACAGAGTGTGACACGATTTTGCAGCACATAGTACAGGACTGTGATATTTGCCAGAGATACAGCAAGACGAAGCCAAAGCCTGCTGTGGGCTTGCCTCTTGCTTCAACGTTTAATGAAACGGTGGCAGTAGATTTGCATGAGTTGGAACCAGGGGTATGGTACCTCCACATCATTGATCAATTCACAAGGTTCAGCGCAGGAAGCATTGTAAAAACCAAGAAGTCCTCAGAGATCGTCAAGTCATTTCTTCATACATGGATAGGAATCCACAGCGCCCCCCAGAGGCTCTACAGCGATAACGGAGGAGAATTCAATAATGCAGAGTTCCGTGATATGGCTAAGAACAGTATGCATAATGTGCACGGCTACAGTCCACGTCAACTTGTGTATGGTTTGAATCCTAACCTTCCTTCTGTACTGGTTGATAAACCACCCGCACTAGAGGGTACTACTATGAGTGCTAGAGTAGGAGAGCACATTTCGGCCCTACATGCTGCTAGAAAAGCATTCACTGAAGCAGAGTGCTCAGAAAGGATAAGACGAGCACTACGTAAACAGCTCAGAGCTACAGATGAAAAATATGACATGGGTGACAAGGTGTATTACAAACGAGCTGAATGTAATGAGTGGAAAGGACCAGGAATTGTTATTGGTCAGGATGGAGCTGTTGTTTTTGTAAGGCATGGTGGAATCTTAGTGCGAGTACATCACTCTAGACTTTCCAAGGTGAACACAAGGGTTAACGAAGAACAAATGGTACAAAATGAAAATGATGCTGAAACAGTAAATGATCAACAAGACACAGAAACAGGAAATGATCAACAAGGTATAAACAATGTAGCTGATGATTTAGCCAGTGAACAAAATAGAGAGAATAAGTTACCTGAAAGTAATGTTGCACAAACTGAAATGGCCCATAAGCCTAATGCACATGATAATCCTGTCCCCTCTGCAGGTATGAGTTTAAAAACAGGACAGACTGTAACATATATGAACAGAGGTGACAATACTCTACTTAGAGCAAGAGTCTTGGGGAGAGCAGGCAAAGCTACAGGGAAATATAAAACATGGTATAACATGCAACATCTAGAGAATAATGGAAGTGATGGGCAAAAGGTATCAGTTGATATCTCAGAAGTTGATAATCTCCACATAGAAACAGACAGAGAAGCTGATGTACTTATAACGAAAGACATCTCATTTGATGCAGCTAAACAGGAAGAAATAAAGAACTGGCACAATAATAATGTCTTCGAGGTAGTTAAAGATGCAGGTCAGAAATGTATCTCTACTAGATGGGTTTGTAGTCTTAAAGAAACACCTAAGGGTATTGTGCCTAAAGCACGACTGGTTGCCAGAGGTTTTGAAGAGATAAATATTCAAGAGCTACAAAAGGATTCCCCTACATGTGCTACTGATTCACTTAGAGTTATGTTATCAGTGATATGTCAAAACCAGTGGGAAGTGCATTCTATGGACATCAAATCGGCATTTTTACAGGGTATGGAGCTATCCAGGGATATTTATATCCGCCCCCCTACAGAAGCAGGCTGTGAACATGTTGTATGGAAACTTAAGAAATGTGTTTATGGACTTGCAGACGCATCACTATATTGGTACAACAAAGTGAAGGAAATCATGCAGACTACTGGTGGTAGAGTGTCTCAGGTGGATCCAGCAATATTTTATTAGTTGGATGAGCAATGTAAGGTCACTGGGGTGCTTGCATGTCATGTAGATGATTTTCTCTGGGCAGGCACATCAAACTTTTCATCAAACGTAATCCCGCAACTGAAATCTGTGTTTAAGGTTGGTCGTGAGGAGCATGAAAAGTTTTCTTATGTAGGAATGGATTTTGTAACGGTAAACGGTGAGGTACAGGTACACCAACAAAGTTACATTGACAATCTGCAGCCTATACCCATTCAAGCAGGTCGGGCCACACAGAGAAGTGAGCCCCTTAATGACACTGATGCTTTGAACTTGATAGTATTCAGTGATGCTTCGTTTGGGAACCTCCCTGATGGAGGTTCACAGGGAGGTACTTTGATAACACTTATGGGAGAAAGAGGGAAGTTTTCCCCACTCAGCTGGCCCTCTAAGAAAATCAGACGTGTGGTCCGCAGTACACTCGCAGGGGAAACTCTTGCTATGTCAGATGGAGTAGACAATGCAATGTTTCTGGCCACACTATTTTCTGAACTAACTACTGGCAATGCTGAACTGAATGCTCCCTCCGTGCTCTGTGTGACTGATAACCACTCTCTGTATGATGCTCTCAAGTCTACAAAGCAAGTCACAGAGAAAAGACTTAGGCTGGAAATCAGTAGCATTAAAGAACTCATACAAAGCAAGAAGATCAAGGAGGTGCGTTGGTCAGACACGAAAACTCAACTCGCTGACTGTCTCACAAAGAAAGGAGCATCGGCTCTTGTGCTCTTAAAGGCACTCTGTGAAGGACAATGGGACCTGGGTTAAAAGGGTGTTGGATGGACAATTGATTTTGTTCTCAAATGTTTCCATGACATGTTGATTTCTCTGGAAATGTATGTTCCATAATTCACGCTGTGAATTTCATTTTTTGTTTTCTGTTTATTTCTTTAAAAAAAGAGAATGAGATTGTTAACATGTTGTTATCTCTATGCATCCCTATTTAGTTAATGTAATGGAGGACAGCTCCCCTTCTGGTCAGGTTATGCATGTGCAGTGTATTGCCCCTTCTAGGCGGGAGTCTCTTGTCATGCGCAGTTGTGGTGGTGCTCATGCTGAGAGCAAGTTGCTGGTCACTTGGTATCGTGAAGAAATGGAGTGAATAAAGTCGGTTTCACTGAAGATAAACGTCGTGTTTATTCAGAACAAGTTTAGTAGTCAACACACAAGCTGGGTCATTGACGATGGTTTCTGACTGTTCTAATTTGGGAATTTTCTTCATCATGTGTACAGAATGATTATTATAATTAGCTACTATAATATACTAATAATCAGTTTTCTATTCAATAAAGATGATCTATACTGTGGAATACCTACTATATAACTATTGCCAAACAATCATCAACATTTTCAAAATCTAAGCTTAGGATCTCCCCCGCTGAATCAAATATAGACATAGCCCACATAACCTGTCCTGACTAAACATTACATATATATACACACACACGCACATATACTTAGTCATTTACA
Organism: Lampris incognitus; assembly: GCF_029633865.1. Lineage (NCBI taxonomy): Eukaryota > Metazoa > Chordata > Actinopteri > Lampriformes > Lampridae > Lampris > Lampris incognitus. The sequence continues at coordinate 13,596,774 of NC_079221.1, read as the reverse complement.
CTTTTCTTTTTATGCTCTGTTTCAATGTCTATTGCATTTATCATCATCACTATCACGATTGTATTTAGATTTCTTTGTTTTATACATGACATAATTTACACATCTTTTTATGCTGTTTTGCATTTATTTATTGCATGTATTATCGTCACTATCACTATTGTATTTTGATTTGTTTTATCTTGTGAGGCATCTGTGTTTCTTATTTAATTGTATGCTTTGATGTACAGTAGCATGTGACCTTAGAACCTTTTGTTATAAGGATTAGTATCCCTGAAACAGTATCACTTTAGAGAGCTTCTTTCGGAAGCTACCACTTTGAAATTGCAGAGTGTGAAGTTTGGCAATGTGGTACTGCCTCAATTTGTGAAATGTGCTGACAACTAATGACAACTAATGACAAGTTTTAGCTGTAGTTCCTCTGAAATCATATTTTTCTCTTTCAACTCATCTAGCAGTGACTTAACATTTTGTTTCTGTCTCCTTTCATGATCCTTGGCATTTCTCAACTCCCTCTACAGCTCCTTAACTCTCGCTTCAGCCTCAGCTAACTTAAATTTAACTTGGTCAGGGTCAGGGGCATATGATGATCCTATAAAATATAGCACTTGTTGGGTAAGCACTATACAACACAACTAAGTATATTGCAAAAATGCTGTGGATAAGAACTGCTTTGTTACACTTACTGAGGTTGAGGAGTTCTGCGGTTCAGGAGATTCAGACACAGGATCATCACTTGTCTCACCAGCTTGTGTTGATGTCCTAGTTGACCTGGCTTTATTGGGAACCTTCAAATTAAGTAAGAAATCAATATTAGAAAACTCTAAAAAGGGATGTTTACTTTCAATATCAAGTTTAGCGGTAATTCCAGTTATGTTAGCAAGAGATCATGTACTGTATATGCTCACCATTCCAATCAGTTTCCATTATTAACACTGTTTACCAAAAATAACACTATAATCTTATGACTTAACAATACACTAACCTTGTTCAGATGGTCTGGAAAGGATGTAAAAACTGAAGGAATCACACATTCCTTCACACGCACAGTTTGCCCAGTTCTGTCAAAATCCTCTGCCTTGAAATGACAGCTGCAGAGAACTGTAGCATTTGTAGGCTCAAAATCCTTCCGTCTAACTGCTATGGCCCAAGCTTTCCTTAGTCCAGGATTTTTTGGGAACCTTTGACAAACACAAGGCCATCTCAATATTACTTCTGGCATGTAGCTGAATGGTACAGCCAGTACATTAAAGTAGCAGCATAAATATGGCTTAGTAGCTCTAGCTAGCTAGCTAATTTAAATTGGTAGCTTGTATAATCTCATGAGCACAAACACATTCCAGATGATACTTTTCTATAAAATAAATTATACAATTTATGAGATGAGGTGTATCTAAATATCACGTTTACCCCTAGTTGTACTAATGTTTCAGCAAGTTATCTAGCTAGCTAGCCAGCCAGGTTAGGTAGCTAGCTAACGTTAGCTAACGTTACGACGGTGTCAGATAATTTTCCGGATAGTCTGAGGTGATATTTCACGTTCACAGCCTTCCAAAATAGTAAAATATTGTTATATAAAATGATTGTTAATAAAATCGCCACTTACTTGTGAAAAGTTATCCCGCGTTGCCTGTTTTTAACGTTTCTTCTGTTCGAACAGCCAAACGCAGCGCACGCCTGAGGCATTTTTCTATCAACTCAACTCTCTTGACGCTTGATTCGACTGTTGACCGCCCCAACATGGCGACCACGCAGACGCACGTCAAATTCCAAACGAGGTATGTACATGCCTGTGGTCGTAACTCTCTCAAGGGCTCTGGATATGACCTCATACGGACACCGTCTCGCCACGCCCCGGCAAACGTGCGCTGTGCGCCTGCGTCTCGATCACCCGCGTGACCCTGGAATGGTCCAATCTAAAGGTACATGGCTATATTTCGTGGCCAATTAAAGTCGCTTTTACAACCACAGGGAAAAAATACATATATTTGGAGAACTCACAATATTCTTCAACTATCAGTGCATGAATTTTGTTATTATTTTTGATTTCTATCACTCAGAGTATGAAGTGACATCAATAAAAAAGAGGTACCCCCCTCTCGTTTGGTCAACAGTCCGATTCGCCCACAGACGCGGAAGCGCATACTCGCTGTCAAACAGCTCGGGTTGAAATCTTCTGCTGCGTTTCTTTATCGCAAGGAAAATATCTTTTACAACTAGTTTAAAATGGATGGCCAGCGTTGGTTACCCCTGGAGGCAAATCCAGACGTATGTATTGTTAAAACTTTTATATACACTTTTTATAACAAAATAAATCATTGTCATTCACACTCAGACATACCTCGGGCCGGTAAAAGAGAACAAAAGCCGAAGACAAAATGAATAAATTGGTTTATTATAAGCTTCTTCTTTTTTTTCTTTTTTGTTGTTGCCAAAATTGACTAACGGTGTTATCTGTTTTGCTTTCAGGTCATGAACCAAGTGAGTATCGATTTCCATCCAGCAGCACGAAAAGTGAACATGGGAGGTTCTGGGAATGATCCCCAGAATATCTCTAGAATATGCCAGACTGTGTAACCTAGCCACTTCACTCTGCTGTATCAGTATTCTACTTGTACTGGCTATTTATCTTCTTTCTTTTTTGCCAGCCATACATGAGTTTACGTTCCCATTTGCCATTTCCTGAAATTACAAGTCAAATTCCTGTGTACCCTGTACACTTGGCAAATAATGTGATTCTCGTTCTGATGGTCAGACAGGGAATATGATGACACCTGGTTTTATGTGAATCGACTCTGGCAAGCTCCCCATGCTCTGCAGCAGAAATCAGGGTCATTTTAAGGGCTTTCTGGGTTCTGTTGGGTCCCAGTTTGTAGCTCTTTTTTTCTATGGAAGTATGGTAAACTGCTCTAAATAGCTATTTCTGAAGGGCTTTCAGTCAATTCTTGAAGGTAGTCAGTTGCTTATGAAAATAATTCATTTAAATTTAACACAATTTTTTACTGCAACCCTATGTTTCATAGATCTCAGTTATTAGACTGAGACAAATGACTAATAATGTGATCTTGGCTAAGGAAACTATTTTCACCTGCTGATTAGAAATGCTGGTTAGTTAGGAATAGGGTTTCTGTTATCTCAGGCACATAATATTGAAAATATGGAATAGATATACATGAAAATGTGAAGGGGAAAATGTGTGTACATATACAGACGGGTGACAAAATAAAGGAAAAACCAACATAAAATGTCTTCGTAAGGTATTGGGCCACCACAAGCCTCCAAAACAGCTCCAGTGCTCCTTGTCATAGATTCTACTAGTCTCTGAACTCTATTCGAGGAATGGAACACCATTCTTCCAAGAGATATTCCCTCATTTGGTGTTTTGATGATGGTGGTGGAGAGCGCTATATAACACGTGGCTCCAACATCTCCCATAGCTGTTCAATTGAGTTGAGATCTGCTGACTGTGAAGACCATAGCATATGATTTACATCATTCTCATGCTCATCAAACCATTCAGTGACCCCTCGAGTCCTGTGGATGAGGGCATTGTCACCCTGAAAGAGACCCCTCCGATCAGGATTAGAAATAATCATAGGATAAAGGTGGTCACTCAGAATAGCTTTGTATTGATTTGCAGTGACCCTTCTCTCTAAGGGGACAGATGGACCCAAACCATGCCAGGAAAATAAACCCCCACAGCATGACAGAGCCCCCAAACCCCCTTACTGTAGGGGCCAAGCCTTCAGGTTTTACCTTTCATTTGTCACCTGTCTGGTCAAAATGAATGCTCGCTTGCATGTTTCTGATCAAATTTAAAAAGAAATACCAAAGTTTAACTGTAGATGTTAACATCTAGATTTGTTAAGTGTTATTCAGCTAGGTAGCCAGCACTGGGGTCAGAAAAATATGCCTAATGAAGAAAATTGTTAACAAAATTGAATCCTTGGAGATCGATTCCTTTTCTTTCTATGAAAAATGTTTTTTGTTTTTGTTTTGTTTGTTTTCTAATTCTTTCATGGACTTCATTGGAGTGGGGGCTGTGGACTCAGACCCAACAGGATTTAGAATATTTTTCTGTTGGAGTTTTAGAATGCAGCCACAAGACATGGATAGTATGAACAGAATGCTAATAGGACACATTTTATTTGTTACAGCCTAGCTTTATGATATGTGATATCAGAAACTGTTACCCATAATAATTCACAATCACGTGTTGTAATTGAAGTTCAAGCGCAGGCTCATGCCTCAGTGAAAGTAAATTAGTGAGACTGTAATAGGTCAGTGTTTTTTGTGTGCATAGACATCCATGAGGTCTGACTCGTGCTTTCTCGCAGTTCCTCTGTCAGCTGGGAATGCTTCCAGCCTGGCAATTTGTGGACGTCTATGGAATGGATCCAGAACTCCTTAGCATGGTACCCAAGCCAGTATGTGCAGTTCTTCTCCTCTTCCCAGTGACAGAGAAGGTACTTTTGTTTCTCCTCTCAACCGATTAAATTTTTATACTAGATGCAACAAATGTATTAACTATTGACTTGGTGTCTCCAAAGTATGCATATGCTTTTAGATCAAATTCATGGAAATACTATTGCGTTAATGCTGGTTTGGACTCATTTACTACCTAAAACATATGAAGTTCATAACAACTGATGGAAAACTCTGTTTCTTCTCGTACCCTTGTGAAGTATGAATTATTTAGGCGAGAAGAGGAAACAAAGATAAAGGCTGAAGGACAGGTGGTCTCTCCTAGTGTCTACTTCATGAAGCAGACCATTGGAAATGCCTGTGGGACAATAGGGTTAATTCATGCCGTGGGAAACAACCAGGCACATCTGGAGTTTAGTAAGTGCCCAACAGTAGCTTGCTTGTCTCTTGTTTGGTTGCAAAGTAAATGGTTAATGAAGAGAAGTAGAACGCGCACATCACAAATAAAAAATAAATCAGATGCTGGACCAAAAAGAAACTAAAATTAAGATGAACAAATTGTCCACACACTGTAGCTCCCTAATATGCAAATTATTCGGACAGCCAAAAAAGTGATGTTTCAAGTAAATGGTTACCGGTCACATTCACTGGCAAAAACAGGAATGTGCAATTTATATGCTGCATAGAGCATTGCACTGTAAGTGATTTGACTTTGACTTGAATGCAACTATGAAAGTGTAGTTTTCAGAATAATGTATAGCCAGGTCATGTTTTTGCCTGAAGTAGTTTTTTTTTTTTTTTAACTTTGTCCATTTTCTTTAGAGTCTGATTCCCCTCTGAAAAAGTTTCTGGTGGAAACTGCCAATATGAGTCCCGAGGAAAAGGCTGCCTTCCTGGAAAAAGATGAGGTAAGAAAAGCTAATTGAAGACTTGGGGTTTGATTTTAAATTTGGGGATGTTTGCTCTACTCTTTCGGTGTCACTGGATGATGATTCCTGGTACAACATGACTAACGGTTTACTCTTCTAGAAAAAATGGTGGTTTTTTTTTCTTTTCTGTTTTCTGCTTTTCAGAGTATACGTGTCACACATGAATCCAGCGCACAGGAAGGCCAGACTGAGGTCAGTTTTAATTTTTAAATCGTCTCTAAATATGTATGAAGGAGCTTTTCAAACACAAATCACCACAACACGTTGCAATTTGGCAGATAAGCTATTTGATGGATATGTAATCTCACACATGCTGATTTAATGTCCTGACGTGAACTTAACATTTGTTTGTTTTAGGCTCCAAGCATAGATGAGAAAGTTGAGCTGCATTTTATAGCTTTTGTGAATGTTGGAAGACAGTTAACTGAACTAGGTAAGCTGCTCACCTTGTTAAAAGTGGCTTTCGGGATAAATAACTGTGATTCAGTTTTGGAGCTTAGTTGTGACAGAGCACATCGATAATCCTTACACCATCTTCCCTGTACTCAGATGGACGCAAGCCGTTCCCTATTGTCCACGGAGAGACTTCTGAAGACACTTTTCTCGAGGTAAAAAATAATAGCTAGGTAACAAAAAGAGAAACATTTTGTGAAAAATTGATCATTTTGTTGTGAGTGCAATCCTTTACTTTCTGTCACTATGTGTTCCCATGCACCACAGGATGCTATAGAGGTGTGTAAGACTTTCATGGCCCGGGACCCTCAGGAGCTCCGCTTCACGGTTGTCGCCCTTTCCAAAGTATAAAGCCACTATTCTTACTGATGACAGTTCCTATTGACCACTGAGAAGCTAGAGAACACAACTGCCAATCATTCTCAAGTGCTGACTTAATTAGAAATGTATAACGCCTACTAAGTAATTTAGCCCGTGGTGTTGGGGGAATATTAAAAAGAAAGGAATACAGTAATGTTCCACATTTGTTTTACATTGCTCATAAATTAAAGGTTGCTTGGCTCTGTAAGGGAATTACTGTGATGCTATGCAGCTAAAAGCAGTTTGTGCAAAGTTTGTATTTTTCCAGTTCCCTGCATCTCCACATCCCGTTATAACTGATATGCCGATATTGGTTGTATGACGCTGCACTTAACTTTGTTTACATGGTGTGTTTGGCGCGCAGTTAATAAGCTTCTGAAAGTGGGGCAAAATTTTCCCTGACTGACTGTAAATTGAACTTATTTTGATGCCGTGGGCATAAAAGACCGATCAAGAATGTGTCTTTGAGGCCTTGGGCATCAGGACGAGTTCAACAAGCAAGCTTCTCGAGGCTTCAGTAGTTACACTCAGTAGAATAACAGCTCTGAAAACAGGTAGGCCCGGCGTTCTTATCTAGACTAACTCTGTTGTAGAGATCCGATCAAAGGAGAGAACCTGCTGTATGTGAGGCGAGCTGATTTCCTTTTGGGTTTATACGATCAAAGCCAAAATGCAAACGATTCAACTGGAATGAAGGTGCCTACGTTTTTTGTAACAAGTATTAAACGTTTGGTCGAATAAAAACCAAATTTAATAAAAGTACTCCTTTTGTGTTGGCCTCTCTCTCTCTCTCTCTCTCTCTCTCTCTCTCTCTCTCTCTCTCTCTCTCTCTCTCTCTCTCTCTCTCTCTCTCATATACACACACAAGCCTTCTTTATAATTAATTTTCCATCCCTGAACTGGAATTTGTGTGTTTATAGTTTCATTCTTGTGACAGGTCAAAGTTTGTGCTGCGTGTCTCAAGAAGATAAAACATTAATGCACTTTATCAAGACGTTCATGAGATAATGTAATAGCCCCCAACAAATAAAAAAGAATTGGAATGATAGCAGAGGAGAAGATGGAAAAAAGACAGGATGGGGGGAGAGGGGTTATGGAGGAAAGAAGCAAAACTGAGGAGGAGGAGGAGGAACGAGTGGAGGAGAGAAGAGGAAAGATCCTGGGAGACGAATGGAGGAAGGGAGCTTATGTACAGATGAGGATAGGAGGAGTGATGATAAGGGAGGGGGAGAAAAGAAATCTAAAAAGAAAAAAAAGGTTAATCTCTATGCTGCAAATTTACTATTTTCCATTGCTTTGAGGATTCACTCATTCGTTCATTACTGTGTGGAGGTATGAGGTAACATCTACAAAACCAGCCTACAACCATTATGTATACTGCAAGAAAGAGCCATAAGGATAGTTAGTAATGTAGGATATCGTGAACACACCAACAAGCTACGTGTTTTTAAAGCCAAGTGCCTTCAAGTTCAGGGATTTAGTAGATTTTAACACAGCACAAGTAATGTTCAAAGCAAGAAACAATCTACTACCAAGTCATACAAAAAATATTCTCAGACAGAGAAGGGGAATATAATTTGAGAGGGAAATTAAACTTCAAGAAATTGTGTGTTCATACAACTTTGAAGAGCATGGCCATTTCAATCTGTGGGGTAAAACCGTGGAACGGTCTGAGCCTGGAACGCAGAGTACGAACATTATGTGGTTCAAGAAGAAGTACAAAGGTCTGGTTATCAAGAGACGTAGGGACAATGAAGAGCTGTGCTGACTGTTAAAGTTTTACTTATCTGTAAACATTTATTACATTTTTTTTTCATTTTTCTTTCTCTGACAGAGTGGAGATTTGGGTTGTACATAGCAGTGAGATCTGTTTACTCTTGATACATGACAGGATGTGTTTTTCTTTCTTTTTTCTTTTTTCTTTATGTGTTTTTGATGTGTTTTTTTCTGTCTTATTGCTCACTGGAGTTGAGTTTGTATTGTGCATCACAACTTGCATTGAAATTGAACTATATAGTACAGTGGGAAATGAGTTTGAAATGTATAGTAGCTTTATTAATTTAAGAGTGGGTGAGAAGGGGTAGGGGCGGGGAAGTGTACACTTCCTCCTACTCCTTTTCCAACATGTAACAAATAATCTGATGCATATGGAGATTTGTTTGCTGAGTTCGGTGTGTGGATTTATTGATCCCTTCAGGTTATTGGCAATGGCTTATCTGTATATATCCTGCTTATGTACGTGTTCGAAATAAATCATCGTCATCACTAAAGGGCACCACGTTTGCAAAGTTGAAGATGCAATTCCACATTATTATTATCATCATTATGATTATGATCATTATGGCCAGTTTTTGTAGAAGATAGTCCCAGAATTGTTTTCGGCTGTTGAGAACTGCCACACACCCGCCGCTAGGTGGCGCGTCAGACAGGCGGCCCACCCGGAGTCCGCGGCAGAAGGAAGAGAATTAAAGAGTTTGGGGTTTTGGAGTCTCGTCGTTCCTCCTGAAGTTCAGATGGAAGGAGTCCGCAGCTCTGCCGACTTTCTTTATCACAAGCAAAGTTACTCTTAACTGCGGAGCTCCGTGGACACTTTTGGACGCCGACAATTGAAAAAGAAGAAAAAAGGAAAGCCAAGGCGGAGTGAGCCGAGCAGACTGTCAAAGCCAAGGTGTGTCGACGAGAGCAGGTATGTTTCAGTAGCTGTTTGATGAAACACAAATCATTGTTCCACCTCTGACCCAGCCGGACCCCGGCGGAAACAAAGCATAGTTCATGTCCGTCCGCTGCAGCGCTGATATGTCATGCGTAGTGTGGGTTTATAATAATAATAATAATAATAATAATAATAATAAGTCAACCTGTTGCCGTGGGAGCGGGCCAGCAGTCCGTGTCGCGGTGCCGCGGTTGGGTTTTGCGCTTAAATGCGTGTGCCTGGATTTGAATGGGGGGCGTCGCGAGGACCGGGTCTGGCTTGGTCTCGGTCCCTGAAAGGCCTTTCATGTGATTCAGATTTGCGCTTGGATAACTTTTTTGGGGCGATGGAGTGGCGTCAGCAGTCCACCGCCAGCTGCGAGGAAGCCTACTTGGAGGCGCAGAGATGGGTTGAGGTGAGTAAGAGAAGCCAAAAGTCCTTATTTATTTCCACGTTTCCCAGTTGAGCTACACTTTGTGCTTCTGTTGTAACACCTGCAGTTTGTTTTGTTTTGTTTGTTTGTTTGTTTTCTCGCGAATTTGATGTAACTGAGGCACGTGGAGCAGTCAGATAATGTAAAATCAGATTAGGGTACCTGAGCTTGTCTCCACACAGCAGCACAATGCTAGTTTTGACCAGATAGGGATGCGTGATGGAGCTGCCCCTCATTACAACTTTATCTCTCAGCAAACCCACACAGTTGAAACAGATTCAGATTCAAATCACGCCGGCATCTTTGTCTTTATTTTCTTTACAGCGTTCAACTTGCCATCGTCATGTTCTTGTTAGGTTTTTGGGTCTTTATTTGATATGACCTCTGTCTCCTTTCTTTTCCTCTGCATCTGTTTCTCTATCTGTTCATCAACCTCTCTGTTTGGATGGCAGAGAGATTGCTCGCTGCGGTGCAGGTAAATGGCTGCAAAGCCATCCATCATTAGTGGGAGCCACTTCCATCAGATCTTGCTTCAACTTGTTCCTTTTGATTTAAGGCTGCGAGGCTTCGGGTGCAAACAGGACGCTGAAGAGGAAATCTCATATCTGTTATGAAGTTCAGTAGATTGTGGATCCGATTTTGAGTTTTTTTTCTGCAGGCTTTATGTATGCATGCAAAGAACCGGCCGGATACAGAGGGTATGAGTTTGCTATACATGTAATAAACATAAGTCTGATAATACTCCTAATCAGTATGGCAGATATGGAGTGGTTATGTTAGTTACTACATTACAGGAGACTGCCGCTTAGTAGGCCTTTTTTGTGGTTTTATGACAAATTTTGTCCAACCTGTGAAAGTCAGACCGTTTGCGAGCTTTGTTCGGCACCATTTATCCTGCTAATTGTCACAATTTACATGATGCTAATCTTCTCATTCTGTCAGCCGTATCACGTCTACCTGTATAGACCAGGGGCATTTTGGTTGAGGATTGATTTACTGTAGTTGTTGAGCAAAAGGCAAGAAAGAGGAACTTTTTGTTGCGGTTCCAGAAGGAACATATAGGTGCATTGTTTTCCGAGCCAAATTGTTGTTATCCGATGGCAGAAATCCACACTCAGAATAATTGCGGCATTTATGCCTCCTATCCAGCAAATCTGTCCAGCTCGTTCAAGAACACTCTTTCCATTTCTAAATAAGTAAAACTACTCCAAGTTTCCAGCAGCCCTCCAGCCAGCCTCCAGTACTCTCCTTATTTCTCTTTTGTAAGATGGGTGAAGTTATGTGACTTCCAAGTCCCCCCCCAGCGGGGCATCACAGGAGCCGGTGCACCGGCTGTAACTAAACAAATATTGTTGTAATTTCATGAGGGGTGAATCTGAATACTTTCAGTGTGACATCAGCATCTCTCACACTCGCACACTGGAGTCCATTGTGTTGGCTCGGCTGGTTGGACTTTGCAAGGACTGTGACCTCAAGGCTGCAGGAGTCACGTTGATGTAGAGGGGTCGGGTCGGCGGGTGAATAGGTATGGGTGTCTGTATTGTAGCGGGGGTTGGAGGGTAGTGACGGTGCACTGGGCCACAGTAGTGGACTTTTTTTTTTAAAGGAAGTCATTTCCTGTCAGAGTTTATGTGGTCGTGTGGTCTGGCGCTGAATGATTAACAAGCTGCCATACTTCACAGCAGCTTTAACAAGAGGCGTGCATGCACGGCGAGGTAGAGTCATGTTGTATAAAAACGAGACAAAACAGGTCTGGACTCTGTTACATGGATGCATTCCTGTGTTGGCCACTGTGGCTGTTGAGCAACGGACCCCGCCGGCCTCGTCCTCCCTCCCCGAGCCGGCTGGCTGGCTGTCTGTCAGCACGGCCCACCACCACTTCATGGCCCTGTGCAATAATGGCCCTTGTTAATTGAATAGAAAGGCCTTTGATAAGCAACTGTTATGATAATTAAAAACAAATGGCTGTGAGAATTCAGGGTGCAGATCCAAAACACTATGAATAGGTGGTCTGTACAAGAACTATAACAGCAGCAGTCGTACGTTGTGAATAATTGTTTTGTTCGTAGGGTTGGCGTTAGCGTTAGTGTTGGCTACAGACAAGAGTTCAATTGTTCATAGTCTGTTCAGGGTATATCTACACGTTAATGCTATTTATGATTATTGTGATGGAGTGTTAGCAGCAAGTCGCCATGTTTCCAGTTGTTTAGTGACTTTTCACGGAAAAAAACCTCTACCAATTGGCGTTTGATTTAAGACCATGTCTATGTAAAACAGTAGTAATATTGGCATTGCTACAATTGTAGCAACTGTTGATGCACTTGTGCTTTACTTTGATTTTCTGCAAGTTAATTTATCAAAGAAGGTTGAATCCTCATCTGGATACAATGTTTATTGACCACTACGTTTCTTTCTTACCTGGATTATTGACCATGCATCAACACAACTTGCAGCAATAAAGATTAGGATAGACTTCTGATGGAGGTAAAACCGCTTCCGTGCCATACGTGCTCACGGCGCGTTTGCTTGACGCAAATTTGCCTTCCCAAAATGCAGAGCGGCCTCAGCCAAAATACAAACGACTGTTTCTTATTCAGAGTTTCCCGTCCGGCTTCTGAATTCAAGCTAATGACGCGGTGAAAGGTCACTTCATAATGGAGGAGGCCTGGTCCTTTCCATATCACGTTTCAGATCGAGCTTTGATTTTATGTTGCTGCTTTTGTGTGAGGGTTGCTCGTTGAAGTGTGCAGGATCAGATTCCTCGGAATAGTTTCACTCGGGAATAAAGCAACCGACCACAAGGTAACGTAATATCCCTCGTGTTGGAAGTCCTGATGTTTGGTTTCTCCACCTGCTGATGATGGTGTCATTCTGAGGTAATAGTGATTTTAAAATTAGGATGAAAGCATCATCGCTGCTTCTCTCCGACCAGCTGTTTGTTGTTTGGATAACTCAGGATAATTCCTCGTTGTCTGTGGATTGATGCTTTTATGATTTATACCCAGAATGTTAGCTAGTACTGGGACATTGTGTTTTCTGTGCATTGGGACACACACACACACACACACACACACACACACACACACACACATATATATATATATATAGGTGTGTGTGTGTGTGTGTGTGTGTATAGGAAAGGTATATATATAAGAATTCACTGTTCAAGAGAGCGAACGCCAGGATGACTGTCAGAACTGCCAGTCTGCATGGGCTAGCAGTTAGCTTAGCCTGCCCAGCTTCCACGTCCTGTCAGATCGCCCTCAGTTTTTCCTTCCCGGTGTAGCTCCAGACAGGGCCGTGGTCCCTGGGCCAACAAGACACAGCAGACCAGGCTCCCCCAGCCAATCCAACCAGCTCTCCCAGCCAGACACCTTCGAGATACCTCCCCACACTCCACACTCCGACACCAAAAACACAGTCAACGCTACTTGAGGCCGCCAGTAGACCGCCCTTGGCATTATCGGAACTGCTAGTCTGCATGGGCTAGCAGTTAGCTTAGCCTGCCCCGCATCCTGTCAGACCGCCCTCGGTGTTTTCTCCTTTGGCACAGCTCCAGGCAGGACCGTGGTCCCTGAGCCCACAGGACAGCAGACCAGGCTCCCCCGGCCGATTCAGCACCAGCTCTCCCAGCCATCAAACGAAAACACAAACTTAGATGTGGACAAAGACTCTGCATGGAGGGCACTGAGTGAAGCCGCCCCAAACATAAGGTCACACCGCCATCTTCCCACACCGGTACTTGGTGAGGCTGAATAATTAATGATGAATAATTAAAGCTACAATCCTCAACATTTATATGCAAGCAAATGTCCTTTTTTGGTGCTTTTTCTCATTGGCCTATATAAGAAAGTCCAAATCAAGTTCCAAATTATGAATGTGTTGGTTGTGTCTGGTAGGATTTCACCAAGAAAAATCACAGGGTGCATAGTGTTTCCATCTTAATCATAGCAGCCAAATGAGGAAGAAGAGGGCAGATAGTGTTGGGTGTGAAGAAGAAGTGAAGTTGTTGTGTCTAATGTTGGGTGTGAAGAAGAAGTGACGTCGTTGTGTCTAACCAGCAGATATGACAGATCAAGCTGGTAGAAGACCTTTACCAACAGATAGTATATACAACATCAAGAAGTAAAACTCAGGTTCAATCAGGTTTTATGTTTGTTTCTGACACAACAGCCCTGCGGACTCTCATTCATTTGGAATAGAGCTCAGACAACACTCCTCTCCCCACCACCTACATAGGAGACACACCGTTTAACACCAACAATAATTTTCAGGATTGTGGCTTTAAACTCATCATTTTTTGAATATTTCTCTCCCCCTGCTTTCTCCTGTCTTGTTTTGTCTTGCCCGTTCTGTCACCCGGTGATTTGTGATGTGTTGGAGCTTTTCTCAAAAGGCTTTCCGTGACGCGGAGGCCCGGTGTTGTTTTCACGCTGCGAGCTGTGTGGCCGGCGCCACTAGCGTCACTGCAGCGGCATCCCGCTTGTTGACTGTTTTGATTGAGGGCGATAAGCAGTCAGCTGGGATGCATGCATTCACATGAACTCATGCGGAGCACACCTCACGCAATTAGCCATTTACACACGGCTCCTCCTCATACGTCCCGGCCACAGGGTGGATGTGAGGACCCCGATGCGGTGTCCCCACACCAGTGGGAGGTTTAGCATCCATTTAGCAAGCAGCATCCAATATGTTGCTGTGTATCTGAAATGTGGAGAGGTGATCCCCCCCCCCCGTAGTTTCTGTCGAGCATCCCAACCTGCATGTAGGGGGAGATCATTAGTAGAAGGCTGCATTTCGTGCGTCCAAACAGACCTTGAATGCTTAGCTGCCTCACTGCCCTGTATGAATGGACAATGGCTGCCGTCAGGGACCCTTGTCACCCCCCCCCACTCACCACCCCACCCCTCCCCTTCTGAATATTCACATTCCTCTAAAGCACAATTCAGGCATTTACAAATTAACACGGTGCATGGGTGAAAAATTAAATTTCTTTTTTTTTTTTTAGCTTTGAATGTTTATCAGATCATTATGAGACTGAACCGTGGCCGCCGCGGACCGCTGATGAGGGGGCGAAACTCCACGGCTGAATCTCTTCTCGCTGTCAACTTTTCATGACAGGGAATCTGACGTGGCGCTTTGCTTTCATAGTCACCTTTTACACATAACGCACAATTTTAAGAAAATTGAAACGAAATTAACGAGAGGGAAAAAAAAGCCCACGGACTTTTTACGAATTATAAAGAATACGATCTTTTTACACGGGAGGAATACGACAACTTTACAATGGCAAGGACATATGAAATAGTGGGTCTTCTGGTATACAGTATTCATATTATTCACCATATATCACAGTATTCACCACACGCACTATATATTTGATACAGTATTCACTTGCAGTATTCACATTTCACAGTACTGACATTATACAGCGTTCACAGTACTATTCACACTGTATACTTTTAACACTATACAGTATTTACACTATGGAGTATTTACACTGAGCATTTGCATGGTGTGCAGTAGTTCCAATGTGAGAACCTCAAGCATCTTTCTACCAGTCTGAAAGGTGTGTGTGTGTGTGCGCGTGTGTGTGTGCGTGTGTGTGTGTGTGTGTGTGTGTGTGTGTGTGTGTGTGTGTGTGTGTGTGTGTGTGTGTGTGTGTGTGTGTGTGTGTGTGCACGCACGCGCTCTCTGGCTCTGCTGTCTGGTCAGAACAGTGTTAACTCTTGTGTCACATTAGCGTTTTAATCCGACATGGCAGGTCCAGCGGAGGTGGGAGGGTCTGGTAGGCTTGATCCAAGTGGTGTTAATACCTGTCGGAGCAGCGATACGCGAGGGGGAAAAAGAGAAAAGCCAGTGATGTGCCGGTGCCAGGCCAGGTCACGGCAAGAATACTTACGTCACAAAGAGCTCATTTAGCTCAAACGTAGTACGTGAGAGAGTGTTTATCAGGGATGCTGCGTCGCTACGGCGATCAGCAGTGGAAAAAAAGGAAAAGGGAACTGTGCCGTTTTCCCCCCTTGCTTTGGTTTGGTTGTTAATTTTGTGCGTTTTCAGTGCTTCTGTGCAGTTTTCCTGATTGAATCCTGTCTAATAAAGTGAAGTGCAGGGATCAGCAGCAGCGCAGCTTTGGTCTTTGTTTTCTGAGGCAGGTTGTCAACGGAACAGCAGGGGTCAGGATTTCACACGCCAGCTCCTCCACGCAAACAATGATGCTACTGTGTGTGTGTGTGTGTGTGTGTGTGTGTGTGTGTGTGTGTGTGTGTGTGTGTGTTTGCTCTCAGTGTCTAGCTCTTATTGTAATTTTGTGTTAATTTTTCATGATTGTGTTGCTGTGCAGTAGGCTGCCACCGGGTCTGTTGCGCAAACAAAACGGGCATTTCATGACAATGGCTGTTTCTGTTGTCCTCTTGGAGGCTGTTAAAAGTCTACAAACTGAGGATTTTTCAGATGAGCCCCATAATAAGTCTTTGAGCACACGCTGGCTCCTTTCGCAAACCTCTCGGTTGTCTTGCGTCTTGAGGGGGGATCTATTAATTCGACTAACTTTTACACACAAGGCCTTCAACTTCCAAAGCATTCTCGTTGTTCATCAAATGAAACGTGACACGGTTCTCCTGGTATGAGGAGCGTTTCTGGGCTAAGGCGGGTTTCATAGGGTGTGATCTGGGGTGTAACAGGCCCTTGTTAGGGAATAATAATAACGATAATAACAGGAATAGTGAGTGCGACTCCCCTGCCCTCTTCAAAACTTGCAGCCTTTACTCAGGTATGTCTCTGACTTGTCTGTTGTGGGAGCACTTACAAGGGAAAGGAACAAAAGGCTGAGACAAGACTACTGACCAGTTTAGTTGTAGTGACTTGTTTGACTCGTTTCTCCTCTTTCTGCATTTGTGTGTATATGTGCAAGCAATCAATGTGCATGCATGCATGTATACATTTATATGTGTGTGTGTGTGTGTGTGTGTGTGTGTGTGTGTGTGTGTGTGTGTGTGTGTGTGTATGCACATGCACATGTATGTGGTTTTGTCCTTGCCTCTGTATTTATGTATATATATGTGCAGGCAATTGATGTGTGTGTGTGTGTGTGTGTGTGTGTGTGTGTGTGTGTGTGTGTGTGTGTGTGTGTCTCTCTCTCTCTCTCTCTCTCCCCCTCTCCCTCTGTCCTTGCCTGAATACATAGTGTGCTCATATGTCCCTATGTGTGCATTTGTGCGTCTCTGCCTGGAAATGTGGTCATAATTCCCATGCAGCCATAAGCAGCCGTCATATTTGAGGTCCATAAAGCTGGCACCGAGTACAGAAGCTATTCTATATCACGCCGCAGTCTGTTTACCCACTTCCCTTCCAAACATTTCCACAAATGTGGGTTTGTTGAGGCACTTGGGCAAATACCTACGGAGACGTACGTCCATCCCCCCCCCCCCCCCTTCGGTACACGTCCTCGATCTGAATCCCGAACGAGCTCAACGCTGCTCTTTGATATAATTTAAACTAGCTTTGTCGGATTTAGGAGCTCAGGTGCCGACATGGCTTGAGGAAACGTTCCAGAGGTGGGGAACAGGAAGCCACGCTAGTTTCACGTCCTTTAACCCTCATGCAGTTTTGTTTGAGAACATCGGTGAAAAAAAAAACCCCACGCTTTAACTGCCTTTTAAAAAAAGATTTTAAAAAAAGAAAGAAAAGAAAAGGTAATTCTGCGTAGCGCTGAGATAGATAAAGATCTCTCCCTCCGGCCGTCAAACTCAAACAGTGGAATAAATGACTTGCATGGCTTTTATAAAGTGCTTGTGGTAAACTATAGTCATTAAAATCATAATTAGCTGTGGAGGTGTTTTATAACTTGAAGATGTGGACATTGTGTGTGTTCACACAGCCATTCAATGTTCATGCATGTAAGTGTGTGTGTGTGTGTGTGTGAGTGTGCATGCAACGTGCACGCGCCTGGCTCCATAATGGGTCTTGGTGTTTCCGTCAGCGGTGGTTTGAGATCATGGGAAAGGCATGAGGGTTTTTAACACAGCGCTGTGTTTCTCCATGACTCCAGATGCTCTCATCGCCCTGTGGCTTCCCCACAGTTTAGAAACAGCCCTCCTGTTTACTCGACGGGATTTTTTTTTAAGCGTTAGAGAGAGCGAGGGAGAGCGAGGGAGAGCGAGAGAGAGCGAGAGAGAGCGAGAAAACAAACTTGGCCGGTCGAGGGAGTACCTGGAGAACAGTCAACTCCATCCTGGAGAGACACCGCAGGAACCTTGGAGGAAATACCAGTCACTTCCTCTCCTACTGTTCTCAACATCCTACCTTTCTTCTCGAAACACCTCCCCATCCCGTCCACTCCTTACCCACCCTCCTTTCTCCCCACCCCACCCTTCTTCTCACTTATTTTGCTCCGTCTCTTCCTTTCTTTTTTTTTTTCTTCTGTGTCCTCTCTTTTTTTTTTTCTTTTTTTTTTTCCCAGGCGGTAACCAAGAAGAAGTTTGGGAGCAACAGCTTCCGATCGGCGCTGGAGAATGGCGTTCTGTTGTGCGAGTAAGTACCTTAACTTTACCTCCGGGCA
This sequence comes from Lampris incognitus, assembly GCF_029633865.1. NCBI lineage: Eukaryota > Metazoa > Chordata > Actinopteri > Lampriformes > Lampridae > Lampris > Lampris incognitus. Next base: position 13,578,925 of record NC_079221.1, on the reverse strand, counting down.
CCCGCTCTCCGAAGCCATTCATTTATTTCGGATGCCCTCTCCCTTTTCCCCTTCCTCCGGGTCTGCGCTCCCCCGTAAGTGTTGCTGATATTTTGCAGGGACGACGGGCCCCCCTGCACACCACCGCCGTTGCATGCCGCTGCCGCCAGGCATCCGTGTTTGTTTGTCTGCAAGCCTTTAATTGAAGCGTTGGTTTCAGACTTGCGGAACAGAGGCTGCATTGTACTGCTGGTGTCAGATCTGCTCCGCCGAGGTTTCGTTTGATGTCGTGCGCTCTCATCTGTTTGGCGAGAGGGCTCGCGTCGCCTGCTTGGCAGATGTGATGGAGCGGCGGGCGGGCGGGCGGGCAGGCAGAGCTCTGTCTCTGTCTTGATGGGAGCTGTGAGAGGCAGGGCAGAAAGGTGGGAGTCCGCCGGGGCTTAGACCGCACCGGGAAGCCCAGGTGCACCCCTGCGTTCTCATTTACGCTGTTGTTTGGATGGGTGAGAGCGACAACATGCTGCGTCTGTGCTGAATCCGCCTTGCGGTCCGTCATTCACTGACCGCCAGTGTGAGAGCTGTGGCCTCTCTTCAAGGCAGTTAGGCTCAAAGCTGTGTGTGTGTGTGTATCTGTGTGGCACTAAAATCTGATGTGTGTGTTCATATCACACATCAGATCTGACGAGTGGGTCTGTATCGCACACAAATCCCATTTGTGTGTGTGTGTGTGTGGGCAGCGCTGCTGGTTGAACACAATAGTGCTATTTGCATTGGTCAGCAGGGTGCTATAATTACCACAGAGCCGTGCAGAATCTCCCAGACCCATCGAGGCATCTGTCCGAGGATCCGCTGCCCGTTCTGCTGACCCGAGCCTGACTCCACCAGTTCCACCTCGCCGGCAGAACAGCACATATCATCGTTTTGGGTGCTCGCCGTGTTTTCTCGATAAGCTGGGCCGGCCGGCCGAATAAATAACCTCCTCCGCCGGCACGTAGCAGCTGTCCTCCGCTAATTACGGCCCTTTGGAAGCGCGTTGTGGTAATCTCGTACGTGCCCGTAGGGTTTCCTCACGCGGTCGGATCATATGTCGGCGTTATCTAAATGACAGAGCTGGCATGACTTAGACAAACACACTTGTTTGTGTTCCCAAATAACTCACTCGGTCCCAAAGGTCAGAGGTTATAGTCTATCCTCACCAGATTTATCGGGAGAAGCAAAAAACAACACTTAAAGGATCATTCTGGGGGTTTTTGTTTTTACAAGCTGGGTTTTATTTGCATAGTTTTTTTTCCATCATTCATATCAGTTATGATGTAGTTTTATTACCCGGCTTCATTCTGTAGCTGTTGGACAGGGGACCATGGCTGGACTCAGCTTCACAGTGGTGTCTTATGGGACAAGTGAACAGGGGTCTTTAAACAACAACCCCCCCCCCCCTCCACCCCCCCAGTGTGTCAGCCAGACTGTGTCCTCCATGACTGTCCATCATCTATGACTTCTCTGCCGTGCTGGCCGGCTAGTTTATGGATGTTACGACTACCCATGGTAAGTGTAGGCTGCTATTTCCTGCAGGGTGAACCAGGAAGTAGATCAGCAATGTCGTCCACCATTGATGATGTCTGACGCTTGGTGCTCAGTTGCCCCATAAGACACCATTGTAAAGCCGAGTCCAGCGGTGGGCCATGTTCAAGAGCTACCAAAATGAAGCCGGTTTATATCATAACTGGTATATACACTGACCAAAACTACGAAAATACGACCCGGGTCATAAAAAAGAAAAACAAAAAAAACAAACAACCGGAACGATCCTTTAAGCCCACCCCCCCCCCCCACCTCTGGGTGTGTGTTGCTGAATGAGCAGCCGGATACAGACACCGTCTTATCACAACAGCTCCTATCACTTCTCTTACTGTGCCGTCACCAACGTCTGCTGTCTGGAGGTAATGTTGTTTTAAAAATAGATACAAAGTCTTTTTTTTAATTCTCTCCTTCTCCCTCTGTCCCGCTCTCTCTCTCTCTCTCTCTCTCTCTCTCTCTCTCTGTCTTTTTCTGTCTCTCTTTCTCTCTTGTGTCTCTGTCTGTCTCTATGTCTGTCTGTCTCTCTGTCGCTTTCTCACCTGTGTCTCTCTTTGTCTCTCTCTGTCTCTCTCTCTCTCTCTTGTGTCTCTCTCCATCTCTCTCTCTATCTCGGTCTCTCTCTCTTGTGTCTCTCTGTCTCTTTCTCACCCATGTCTCTCTGTCTCTCTCTCTCTGTTTTTCTGTGTGTGTGTGTGTGTGTGTGTGTGTGTGTGTGTGTGTGTGTGTGTGTGTGTGTGTGTGTGTGTGTGTCTCTCTCTCTCTCTCTCTCTCTCTGTGTCTCTCTCTCTCTGTGTCTCTCTCTGTGTCTCTCTGTATCTCCGTTGCTCTCTTTCTGGTTGGTCCGAAGGCAGTGGACTTTGCTAATGATTGCAACAGTCTGTTTCAGAAATACTTGTTACTCTCTGTTTCTCTCTCTCTCTGTCTGTCTGTCTCTCTCTCTCTCGCTCTCTCCACTTTTGGCCCTCTAAGCCTTTTTCAAAAGCCACATTGACACTTTGATGCCATGCCTACGTGCACAGGGACCAGGTTGAGACCGTGTGCTGGAATGCCCCACACCCCGCAACGCCGATCAGGGGACTGTTTTTATCTGTTTACATTGCATCTCTCCACATGAGACCGAGACACAGAGGAGCGATTGGGTTGTCTCAGGAGGGAAGGAGAGGGTGTTTTGCAGCATGTATTTACTCGGTGGTGCTACACCGGCCATTTACTAAACTGAATCCAGGTGGTCAACATTAAGGGAAGTCGTAAACACACAACACGGCGGCTTTGCAACTGGTTCTGCTCATTCTTCGCTGGTCGGGCCAACTGAGCCAACAGCCAACCACTTTCACTTTACTACTCCCCTTCTCTTGCTCACACTTTCCCCCCTTTTTCTTCCCTTTTTCCTCCAGTCTGATCAACAGGATCAAACCCGGTCTCATCAGGCGGGTTAACAGACTCTCCACACCCATCGCGGGACTGGTAAGACTACAAACCTTTTGCTGCTTCTTCTTTTTTATAATATGTCCTTTATTTTTTGTGAGGTTTTGCATGCCACCGGTTTGGATGACTTGCAGTGATGGGACATGACATTTTGTGGAGGAATATGAAAAGCATTTAATAGTCAAATGATCCCCATCACAGCTTATCTTAGTTTGTTTGATTGTGTCCTCGTCTCCACCGTGTCTGTGGCAGAGGGAGTGGTGAGACTTAACGAGGTGCATTCAGTCCAGCACGAGATATGATGACTGACAGGCCGGGGGCATGGGCGAGAGAGAGACGGACAGAGACAGAGAGACAGACACATAGAGAGGGAGAAGGGGAGCGAGAGAGACAGACAGACGTGTGTTTGCCTGGGTGACTTGTCTTCCTTCATTTCCATCCACACTAATAAGCAGCCTGAATGTGCAGTTGGAGCGGCTGCCGGGCCGTGCTGGAGCTCACCCTGGATGTGATGTCCACCGCGCTCAAGGCTGCGTTCAATCAAACCCCGCTATCTAAAACAAAAAGTCTTTGTACCGGCCCGGTAATGAGTTTTTTTGACCGAGCGGTGGGAGGTCAGGTGGGGATAAGAGTTCGGTATAAGTAATTGCCTGTGATTGGATCGACGTTTCTTAACCTTTCGGGACACCCCACACCACCACCACTTTTTTTTTTGTGGAAAAGCGTCCGGCAATGTTTTCAGAATTTAGCAGGTTGTGAGCGAGGCCTTCTTGTCAGGTTGGGAATAGATGTTTTGGGAGTGTCCACGAGCGAGACCTTTTGGGAAGTTGAGGGTTGAAGGCGGCCACCTTAAACCCATCTCTCCACAGAGAGCTCTCTCTTGTGGGCGTAATTGCGTCCAGCTGCTGCTGCTGCAGGAGTTACGGCGAGCCGTAAAGCCAGCCGGGCTGTGCGCGCGGCTGTTGGGACGGCCCGCTGGACTCGGCAGCTCTCAACGTGTCGGGCGAGCCGATGAGAAGTTGGCGGCAGCAGCAGCATCCGGGAAAGCGGGGCCGCAGCAGCAGCATCCGGGAAAGCGGGGCCGCAGCAGTAGATACGGCGTTTGCGGTACCGAAGAAACGTACCGTCACACGCGCGCTACGGCGTAAATCGCACGTGGGCCGGCGCTCGTTTAAACACCTGCTGAGGTAATGAGGAGGAGGGTCTTCCTGATCGGCGGTATTGGCCTGCTATTTGTTTAAAAACTTGGACTCGAACCTCAAACCACCTGATCGTAAATCCCCCCCCCCCCCAGCAAATGGAAACGCTCCCTCGTCGGCCTCCGGCTACTGTCGACCACAAGCGGAGAAGTGGGAAACGCTCCGGCTAACGTCGACGTATGGGAGCATCTGTTCTCCCTCGCGCTACCTCACTGTTCCTCTATCTCTCGTTGTTTTTTATAAACAGTAAAGGGTCTGACGTGTGAATGGCTTATTTACCTCTTTTCTCAGCTAGGGAGGATTAGCCGTGTTTTTGAAACGGTTTGTCTTGTTTGAGATCGCTGCAGAGACCTGGTCTGCATGCGTGCTGCACAGTATAGAGCTCTCGGCTCAATGTTCTCGGGGAGGAAGGAACTGGGAAAATATTGTTCTGCCATGTTCAACTTACATAAGTGCATCTGGATGGAGGAGAAAAAATATACAATGGACAAAGAACAAGAGGAATGCTTGTCGGCGCTTTTTGGTTAGGAATTCGGATATGATTTTAATCTGTGCTGAATGAAAGCCCCTTTACGAGCATGCCTCATTAACACTGCAATGGGAAAATGCACTGCTATTGTGGCCAGATACGTACGTATATATCTATACGTGTGTGTGTGTGTGTATATGTTTATATATGTGTCCTTTCTAGTTTTGGTTTTCTGAAAAAATGTCACCACTTAAAATCGATACCAGGCTCAGACTCTGGCAGAATCAAAGCGTGGGAGGGAGCGGGGAATAAGGGAACGGAAATCTCTTGGTTTTTGTGGAATATTTAGCAGCATTGCCTCCAGATCTCGGACTGTTCTTTGGTTTCGTCCCAGGGAACGTTTCCCATGTCAGCACACTCCTCTTCCCCGCTCCGTTCCTCATGAGCGTTCAGAGAGCTGCGGCTTCAGACTCGCTCCACGTTTTTCACCAGCACTCAGAAAGGAAGCCTGCAGTTGTGTGGTGGGGTGGCCGGCCACATGAGACATGAGACCAGGGGTGGGGGTTTGAGGCCCACGGGGTTAAAGCTCAGCGGGACGGAGTTAAAGATGACTCCATCGGGTACCGCCCACCGTAAACACAATGTAGTTTACATGATCCTGGATGCTTTTTACAAACACACACACACACACACACACACACACACACACACACACACACACACAAACTTGGTGGTAAAGTGAAGTTATCTGAATTCGAAGATGGAAAGCATAAACACACATTCTCATTGGCTCTCTCTGCTCATTTAATGTGGTTTATTATGGAAAACATGATGCGTCTAATTTGGGGTGGATTTTGTACCATTTTCATGCCGTCCCAGCACTTTAAAGAACACCCCCTCTGAAACAGCGCCATCTGAACAAGCCAAACTGTCCCTTGGCTTGGAGTGACGTCACACCGGGAATAATCAACCCAGATTTTGCATAAGGACGCCCAAACTGAGAGCGAGGTAGCCTCTGGTGGGGAAGCCATCGTTTGTCAAGGGAGGGGGGGGCAGCAATACTGCCAGCCAATCAGAGCAGAGACTCATGAATAATGCTGTTATTATGTTAATCACCCCACAAAAAGCTGGTTTCGTTAGAGGTGGAAACCAAATGACTTTCGGTGAAAACAAAAAAACCTTTGCTTAAAAAAAATGTCCCAGATGTGCAGTAGTTACACCAATTTAGGAAAACACCCCTCCTTTAAAAGACCAAATTACAACAGGGGACGTTGTGTGGGTCTGACTGTTTGTTTTGTTCCCATGTTTTCGTGTTGGTCCGTTTATTATGCCTGGATCGGCACGTCGCAGGAGCTTTCTCAATGTCTGTTTGGAGAGATATTCTCTTTCCTCTCGGTTTATTGTGACAGTATTTTTGAGAAAAAGAAAATGTGTAGCCTGGTATTTTAAACATAGTTTACGCAAGATGTTTTCAAGCGGTGCTGGGGGGGTCATTTGAGGGTAATTGTAGACTTTGCCCAACTCAGAAAAGACCCAGTCGAATAAACAGAATGACCGCAACGTGCCCAGCAAGGATAAAGGTCTTGTTATGCCGAATTGGACACCTTTTCGATAAAATCTTCCCCTTTTCTTTGTGTGAAATCCTTGAATCGGGACCCTCGAGCCTGTAGGAGAGGATTAGAGGCTGGATGGGTCCAGCATATTTAGCAGGATTATGAGCCGGCACAAGTCAGCATAACATTCCTCTGGCATCATTAGCTCTGCATGCTGTGAGACGGACTGCTGCAGGGGGCTTCCAGAACGGCCCGCGGTACCCGTGTTATTGGTTTGGGCTGTTTAAACGAAACCAGAATCTCAGTGTGATTTTTATTGTCGTCTCGTATGTGTAAAGACGGTTTAATGCGATCATAACAGAGGGAGAACAGCGCCTAGAGAGTTAATCTGCTCTGAGAGTTTTATCTGGAAAGCGAAAATACACCATGCACGAAGAATATCTGAACCACAGATGTGTGAAATCTGCATATGACCGCTGACGAACGTGGCCGTTTTGTTATTCAGCATAATCAGAATCAGAAACACTTTATTTGTCATTTCATTTTATGCACTTGAGCACGTGAAATGAAACGAAACATCGTTTCCCGCAGCCCACAGCAGTGCAACACAAAGACAAAAACACATATCCAAGAACTACGTATATCCAAACTAACACATATATCGAAACTAAACAAAACAAATCACTGCCCAGGAGAACGGACGCCAGCCAGGATGACTGTCGGAAGTGCCGGTCTGCATGGGCTAGCAGTTAGCTTAGCCTGCCCCACTTCCACATCCTGTCAGACCGCCCTCAGTGTTTCCTCTCCCGGCGCAGCTCCGGCCAGAGCCGTGGTCCTTGGGTCCACAGGACGTAGCAGACCAACCTCCCTCGGCCGATCCAATGCTAGCTCTCTCAGCCAGACACCTTCGACACACCTCCTCGCACTCCACACGACGGCACTAAAAACACAGCCAAGGCTAGGCGAGGCCGCCGCCAGACCACCCTCGGTGTTATCGGAACTGCCGGTCTGCATGGGCAAGCAGTTGGCTTAGCCTGTCCCGCTTCCACGTCCTGTCAGACCGCCCTCGGCGTTAACTCTTCGGGCACAGCTCCAGGCAGGGCTATGGTCCCTGGGCCCACAGGACGCAGCGGACCGAGCTCTCCCAGCCGATCCAGCGCCAGCTCTCCCAGCCATCAAATTAAGACAAACTTAGATGTGGACAAAGACACTGCAGGGATGATACTGGGTGAGGCCGCCGCAACATGAATTTGTGCCGCCATCTTCCCACACCAGAAGCGGGAAAAAAATGGTGTGAGGTAAGGGTAGCAAGGCTTTCACCACGCTAAACGTTGCTGCTTTGTTTTCATCTGGTTCAACTACATTCACCTGTACATCATGTATGTATGTGGTAACAGAAGTCAGTGTCACCGAGGAATGTACATCTGAATTATGTGATGCAGGTTTGAGTCGAACCATTGTCTGAGTTTGTAATATTAGTGTAATAAATCATTCCGTTGCCTGAATATTTGCCTACAAATTTTGCTCACACGTATTCACATCCAAAGTGTCCTTTCCGAATGAAGGAAATAGGAAGTGCTTTATTGTGTCACTACAAGTAAACAGTATTCCTCCCACATCCGTACAGGGAACGGCCTTCTGGGTAAAGGGACCGTAGGGAGGTCAACTCTCTCCTGCCATTTGCTAATAAGCATGTTCGCTGTTTAAATATAGAAGGAGCAAACCCTTCATTATTTCGGCCCATGTGGAGGCCCGTCGTCAAGACGTGAAACCGCAGTGAGGTTAGGCCGGGCCGTCCCGATGGGAAATGCAGATGTGCGAACATGGAGACACTTGTACATGAAACACGGATCCCCTGGGAGGAGGAACGGTGCCGTATGGCAGCGATCTGCTTAACACACAACAAGACGTGTGACTGCAGCAACATGGCCTTTCCTCTCAACACCTTCACGTGAACTCCTTCCTTGGTGCAAGCTGACTACAGCTACAGTATGCTATGATAAACTATAATGACTGATTTGATACGGATATCATGACATGAGACTAGATATCATCTGGGATTTTGGTTATTCACACATCCTGATTTAGCTTTAAACTGCTGCGGGTTAATGCTGTAGGCCAAAATGACTAGACCGGGTTTACATATGCAACAACTAAGAATTCATTATATAGAGAGTGATGCTGTAAAAGTGCTTAACTTTATAAAGTTTTAATTTTCCTCCTAAGAATTTGCAATATTTTATTTGATTTTATATTATTTTTCTCTTATATTTTTCTTTTCTTATTTATGGTTTGTCTACAAGCTGTTTTTACCTCAGAAGAGTATTTACACGATAAAAAATTTTTCATCTGCATACTGTATAGTTTCTGGTTACTTAAGGTTAAAATAAATCCTTTGTCAGCCATTGTTTTTAAAAGGCTCATAAAATGTGACCCAGAAATTTCATTCTTATATGTCAACATATCTATTTCTGATCTAGACGGAGGGAAATATTGTGACATGATTTTTTTTCAACCCCAACACACACACTCACACATAGATAAAACACACACATACACACACACAGATAAAACACACACATAGATGGATACAACACACACAAACACATAGATAAGACACACATACACAAACATAGATAAAACACACACACACACACGCGCACACACACACACGCATACATGCACGCAGTATTGTAGAGTGCAGGCAGAGGAACTCGTTGCTGAAGTTAAATATTTGTCGGTTTCTGTCACCCGACCTCACGTTTCGTAGCAACCGCGTCTCCAAAATACTCCACCGCCCTGCAGATTCCACAGGTATTCTCCAGCAGGGAGGAGGGAGGTGACAGTTTCAGGGTGTGGGGGGTGGCAGTTTTGCTTTGCGTGGCCGGGTGGGCGGGACCTGCGATGTCATTCCTCCTCGTTTTAGCTCCGTCTCCACTCCGGGCCAACCCACAGGTAGTTTTTTTTTTTGGTTGTCAACGTCTTGCTGTCACAGTGTGTGTGTGTGTGTGTGTGTGGGTGGGTGGGTGGGTGGGTGTGTGCGCTCTGCGTTGTGTCACTTTATTTGCTGCACACATGCTCCTCCCTGACCCGTCCTGTTCTCTGGAGATAGATATGAACTTTGGAAGCAATGAGCCCCAAGCTGTCCCCGCCAGAGCATTCCTGACTGATTCTTATCATTATCTCTATTAATATTATAATTACCGCCATTTGCCTGTGAAGGTGGACGGCCCCTTTACTCTACTTTGTTCTCCCTCCAGGACAACCTCAACGTCTTCCTCAAGGCCTGCGGGAAGCTTGGATTTAAGGAGGCACAGCTCTTCCACCCGGGAGACCTCCAGGACCTCTCCACCAGAGTCACAGTCAAGTAAGTTCTGCCACATTTCCCCCCCCCCCCCGCTCGCATCAGTAGTCTCTAAGGTGTCGGGGGCAGATAATGGTCACCGGTGAACCTGGACGGACACTACCGTGCTGCTTACTGGTGTGCACGAGGAGAGGCAACTCGTCCCTTTTGTGAAAGTAAATTAAAAAAAACCTTTTTTTCGACTAAGCTTAAGAACATACCGCCACATGTGAAGCGTGTTTGACACGGGCGTTTAGGAGGCTTTGTCTGCGGTAGACTTCAGTGTCGTTCACTCTCGTCTTGTTTCCGCACGGAGACGGTGAGTGAGGAGTCAAGTCCCACTTCGGCTGCGGGAAAATCACTTGTTGCTTTTGGGCCGATCGTATTTCATCGTGTCAGACCGACTTCACTTCCCGGTGTGGCAGCTCAGCTAACTCATGACCTCTGTTAGCCAGTAAACCCGCGGGCTCTTTAATAACGGCTGCAGCTTTATAAAGGTAAAGCAGAGGGTGCATCTCTTGAGAGGCGCTCCAGGTAGCTGTTCTGTCCGGGGGTGGTGTTCTGCGGTGCTGCTGTGTTTTTGACTGTTTGTCGCTTGTTACACCACCTGCCCGCTGTGTAGAGACGTATTGTGTAGGCCGCACAACCTGTTCAGCCTCCATACAGGTATGCCTTTAGGAGGCGGCAAGGTGGGACGGAGACCCGACACGTTCTCCAGCTCAGAACCCGCGAGCAGGAACAAATCTGCCTCGTCGCAGTCTGTGGCGATAGGGGTGTTTGATTCCCGTATCGTTTGCACTTAACGATAAATCTCTGCAAATGCCACCGAGGCGAGCGGGGTAAGGTTGTGAAATGGTTAAGTGTTGTGAAACGCTGTGGGCCGCAGGTACACCAGCCCCGTTCCAACCCAGTTCCACGCTTGGCTGTGTCATGCGGTATTGCCTCATTGTGTAGTTATGCACACTGTAGCCGCTCCTTTGATAAGCTGGCACAACTTGTAAGATCATTCTTTCCCATGATTCAACTAAGCCTCTGTCAGCCGCCCTTCAAAAACACTGACAATGATGCCCAAACCACAGTCACAAGAAGTGCACACACCTATTGTAATGCATGCACACACACACAAACACACACACACACACACACACACTGGAACAGAAATTCAAAATAAACAGGTCTGCCTGGCTGTTACCATGACACACCCTCCCTGCAGAGTTCCTGCGGGAGAGACAGCGGGCACACCGCCCAACACCCAGCAGGATAAGGCTGGATTAGCTCATTTCTTAAATCTCTGATTCACTCATACAGCAGCAGACAAACCCCGTACGGATCCGCTTCCATGCAAGCCTACATACGGTGTTATCAGTCACCTGCCCCTTGACCTTGTTCCCTTCCCATCCCTATTCATCCATTATCTGAACCGCTTATCCTGCTCTCAGAGTCGCGGGGATGCTGGAGCCTATCCCAGCAGACACCCTGGACAGGCCGTCAGGCCATCACAGTTTCCCTTCCCATTCACGGGAAATGACATGTCCACCAAATGGAGAAGAAACTGGCATCTGAAATCCTGAAGTGAAAACAAAGCTGAGTGATGTTATATTCTAGTGGTCTATAAAATTATAGATATAGGACAGATGGAATTTTTGTAAGAAACGAGTCATTAGATCTGAGGGGTTGGTTTTTTATAATCTTTTTATTGCATTTTTGCACATGTTTATAAGACAAACAGAAAAAAATGTAAATGTGCCTGTGAGTTTTGCCCCATGAAAACCAAACCCACCACCCAACTGCACCTGAAATTGGAAAAGCAAAACAAGTGGATGAAAAAAAAATGTGGCAGGTGGTGTAACATACTGAGGAGTTATTTTTATTCCATGGTTATATCATTTGTATGAAATCTTTCAAATGCTCTAAAGGGAAGCTGAGGTTAACGCTTTGCCCCTCTGGGGTGTGTGGGTGAGGGGGTAGGTGTGTGTGAGGCGGGGTGGACATGACCAGAAGGGGACTCACTGGTCTATTAATAGGACTTGTAGGGTCACTTTGAGACATTGGATTGATTGGAATGGTGACAGGACTCATGGGGGAGTGCTTTTTATAGTGTGTTTTCCTCTCTCTCTCTCCCCTCTATCAGGTCTTGAGAGGACATGCCATTCTGTGTGTGTGTGTGTGTGTGTGTGTGTGAGAGAGAGAGAGAGAGGAGAGAGTGAGTGAGAGATGGGGGGGGGGAGCGAGATGGGGGGAGAGTGAGAGAGAGACGGGGAGAAGAGAGGAAGTGGTCACATTCATGAGTACCGTGCACGTGTGGCTGCATGTGTTGTGTTTCATTTGGACACCTGTGCTGTGTTCGGTTGCCTGTCAGCGTCGCAAGTTTAGCTTTAAAAAGCCACGGGTAGTACATGATGAAGAGAAGGACCCGTCTTATCTTTATATGAAGCTGAAAGTACACTTAAAAGGCTTACTGTCCTGTACTGTCAGCATGCGTACTGTCTCCATCACCAGATATTGTGAAGTGTTTGGATGGTTTTGACTTTGCTGACGCTTTTAATTGGTCAGGTGGTCCGCCAGTGTGGCGCGTTTGACAATTTGATGTATTCTTTATAGAAAGTGTGTGTGTGTGTGTGTGTGTGTGTGTGTGTGTGTGTGTGGGATGCCCCGGTGGCTCACCCGGTAGAGGGGTACCACATAAGGCTGGGTCCTCACCGCAGCGGCCTGGGTTCGCATCCGGCCCAGGCCCTTTGCTGCATGCCCCCCCCTCCCCTGCCTTTCCTGTCTCTCTCTTGACTATCGCCATCAAATAAAGGCAGAAAATGCCCAAAAAACAAGTGTGTGTGTGTGTGTGTGTGTGTGTGTTTGTTTTAATAAGGACAGGTACCTGGCTCTAATCCCAAACAAGCCTGCTGACAAGAAACCAATGTTTTTATTTGCTGTTCACCAAACCCTTAGCAAATGAGTGAGAGAGAGACACACACACACACACACACACACACACACACACACACACACACACACACACACACACACACACACACACACACACACACACACACATAGAGAGAGAAAGAAATCGTTAGTGAGAGAGACACACAGAGACATAGAGAGAGAGAGAGATAGAGAGAGAGAGAGAGAGAGAGAAAGAAAGCGAGTGAGAGAGACAGACAGAGACATAGAGAGAGAGAGAGATAGAGAGAGACATAGAAAGAGAGAAAGAAAGAGAGAGAGGGAGAGCAAGAGCAAGAGAGAGACACACACACAAACACACACACACATACTCAGAGACATAGAGAGAGAGAAATTGAATTTGAAAGAGAGAAAGAAAGAGAGAGCAAGAGAGACACACACTCAGAGACGGAGAAAGAGAGAGAGAGAGACACACACAGACACTCAGAGATAGAGAAAGAGACATAGACACTCTGAGACACAGAGAGACAGACAGACAGACAGACAGACAGACACACACACACACACACACACACACACACACACACACACACACACACACACTCCGAGAGAGGGAGAGTGAAAAAAGTGAGACAGATACAGACACCGAGAAATAGAGAGGGAGAGAGAGACATAGAGGAAGAGAGAGATGTCTCTGTCAGCTGTCTCTGTCTCTGGTGTGTGTCCAACCTCCACTCCCTTAAACCCAGTCTGACAGGGTGGTGTTCAGCCTGCTGTTCTCAGAGGCAGTACTGCTGCTCTAATCTTGTATGACATCTTGATGGCCGAGGCATATCTTGTGACATACTTGGCAACATCCTTAAAATTGGCATGCCGGTTAAATTAACACGGCACCAAAATCAATGACAGTTCACCGGCTGCGGTCCGAGAGATTGAAAACAGGCGCCGTGTCAGCGTGGGGAACTCTGTTTGTCTGTTTTACTTATTTAGATCAACAGGTTGCTTTAGAGATTAGAGGCGCAGAGTCAGTCCAGGCAACGTGGGCTGCCATCATGGCTCAGCTCATCCCGGCCTTCGTTGTCACGACAACCAAAAAGGTTACCGGGAGTCCATATTGACCTTTGAGCTTTGTCAGTTGTTGTGGTATTGCCTGTACCTGCCACGTGGAGTGTATATTGCCTCACGTTATGCAACCTGCCCTCTGATAAAGACACTTACATTTCACTGCCTGCATTCTTTCAATATCCAAATTGTTGTATGTCATTAAAAAAACTGTTGCATTTGCGGTACAGACTGGGAAGAGTGCCTGAGAAGATGGGCTGCAGCAGTCTTATGTGTGGTCGTGAAAACAGAGAATATTGCGGATGATATGCTCACGTGGTCGACCATTTACAGAAGCGTGTAGATAAATGGAGCCACCCTGAAAAGAGCTGAAGTTGTCATTCTAGCCATAATTCACTTCCTCGTCTGAATGTCATGACTCACGGGCGACGTTCGACCAGCGCTTTGTTTCCAGCTGTTTCCAGGCTGAGCCCTACAGATAAATAATCCCATCATCTGTGTGCACGAGACACACGGAGAACTACTCTTACTTCAGACACTTCATTTAGACAGCTGTGATGAGGTTTTCTATTTTTTTTTTGCATCTCTAGCACCAAGCCAGTAACGCAACTCTGTGGGGAAAAAAATGTCAGAAAACATGACTTCCATTGAAAATCATGTTTCCAAATCTCAATATATGTTTTAACAGGTTTGCTAAGTTACCCTAAATGTTAGAACTGCTGTTGGTCATGAAGACCGCTGAGAAACTCTCCTCCTGGTTGTCAACGTAATTTAACCATTTCAGAAAACCAATCGGCTCCCAGTAATAAATTACATCATCTAATGCTGTGATTTGATTTGACAATCGGCCAATTATTTCTCATCATCAGTATCAGTTGGCCCGTTTTTGAATAGCTGCCTTGCAACGTCATGCTAGTTAGCTAGCTAGCTAGCTGTCAGTAAAGAGTCTGGTGAATTCAATCTGAGAATTGTCTGTGTTCAGAGGGGGGGTGCTAAAACAGTTCTAACAAACCAAATTCTACTTCTGGAGCTGGAAAAAAATGAAACTTCCAAAATTATTACTCCATGATAAAACGTGTCTGGCTGAATTAAAATCATTAGAACGGATCTCTAAGCCTTGTTCTCAGCTGACCCCTACTGGCAGCTGGTTATATTAAACCGGACCTGCACATCTCAGAAGCGAAACTCGTTTCTCACAGATCTGAGTTTTAAAGGAGATTTGTGTGTCAGAATGACAGCATGTGGCGTGGACCCTCCAAATCATGGCACACCGTGATCCCTCGACTTGGTCGGGTCTGTGAACTTAAGTAACTTCAAGACACTGTCAATAGCTCAGAATATATCTATCCCTACATCTGTCCGGTCTACTCACCCCCATAGCTTAGAATGGGGTTTCAGAATATCTGATCGTAGCTTTGTGGTGGTGAGTGGTTCTTATCTATCTTGTCAGCTTCCAGACCTCGGGTGACTATCAGAACAAACCCCCACCAAGACAGCGGTCCAAAGTCTCTCTGGTGGCGGCCATTTGATTGAGCAAATTATTGACAGGGGATGAATACCCTGAGCCAAAAAATAAGGAAGTGCATGAGGCGGGTGGGCGGATCAAAACTCTTTGGCCTTTTGAAGAATTTGAATGACCCTTTCTCTCAACAATAGATAAAGAGGACTGGCTGTGTGCCATGGTAGCTTGATTAAGTTTATGTAATAGGAAAACCCTGGCCGCTGATCAGACCGACTGTTTGAGTTACCTGAAGGAATGTCTTGCCTTTTAAGGCAAAGTTCAAACGACTACGCCATGCTTATCACAATTTATGGTACACATTTGTGGTACAATTCTGTCCCGTTGCATTCATCACATTGCATTCGTTTAACCATGTTATTCATTGTGATGAATCGCTCAACTTGAGTGCATTTCCCGCAAAAAGAGTAATGAGACAAGGCAAGTGCCCCATCTGTTAGTGTATGTGTTGTGTCTGGCCGAGCCATCAACACAGTTTGGTTTCATGGCACCATATACGGCACCACCGCCCCTTCTTGTGCAATGGTGTGCGAACTGGGGGCGGATTGTGAAACCAAATGAGCGATGATTATGTACGGCCAATAAAGTGACCAATCCATGGTTATGGCCCGGCTGTAAACGGCCGGCACAACGGCTATATTTGTGCTCTCCGGCTGTCTGGGGGGGGAAATGCCAGCCTCACCCTGTTTCCCCGTCCACAGAGGCTGCAGTGTCTCTGATAAGCGTGACACAATGATTCCCAACACTGGCTCATAATGACGCTCTCTTTCACTCTCTGGTTTTAACTCGGCTCCACCGAGCTCCCCTCGGAGGAGGTCTTGTAGTTTTTTTCAGATCCTGTGATGTCCTGAAGGTGACTCAACTCGTGTTGAAACCTTTTTTTTATTGTTTTATAAGGAACGTAGGCGGAGGACATTCCATGTTGTATTGAATGCAGCGGAACAGGTGATCTTCATTGCAAAGGTATGCTTGTTAACATGCACACCCATGCTTGTTAACGTGCACACCCATACCTGTTAATGTGCACACCCAGTATTATAGGGCTTTGGCTTTGGGATAGCGGCAGTGATCTTGCTGTGGGACGACATGTCGAAGGAACAGGCACTGTTAGGACGTCTCTCAAAATTGAATCCATCCTTCATTCTTTCGGTGTTATTGTATGACATGAAAGCATGTGTCATGGCTGCATTGAACAAAAGACTTACTGACATTAAATGAACTATCACCGCGGGATTTGTTTCCGCCCGTGGAGTTTCTACATCAGTTCTCAGTTTAAATTTATGGTTTAGTCTCTGATGCAGCCATAGCCAAAGGTCCTTTATGTACTGATGAACTAATTTGGCAAGCTCTTTCGCTTCGGCTGATGTTAACGGGCAATTTGTTTAACATTTGAATACTGGCCTGTGTTGCATCTCTGGCGTGCACACTAGTCTGTTTGAAGTGTGTATTATTCTCTCCGACCATCAAATCAAACTTGCATAAAGAGCAGTTCATACAGAAGAGGATAACAATAGAACACCCATATCCATCACAGCCAGATTCTATTTTCATACGATGTTGTTTCGGGGAAGCTATGGAAATTACAGCCAGTACTTCATAACAGTTGATATTAATAAAGTCTGACTATATGAGCGCTTGTGTGTTGTAGATCAGCGTTTGCATTAGAGCTGACTGTGTGCACTGTGGAAAAGTGTCAAAAGCCATTTAAGACTGATTCTTTACCTATAGAATAAAATCAGTTCATGTATTTATTTACTTTTTGAGATTTTTTCCCCTCCCTTTTCCCCCGCAATTGTACTCGGCCAATTAACCCACTCTTCCGAGGCGTCCTGGTTGCTGGCCCCTCTGTCGATCCGGGGAGGGCTGCGGACTACCGCATGCCTCCCCCAATACATGTGGAGTCCCCAGCCACTTCTTTTCACCTGAGAGTGAGGAGTTTCACCAGGGGGACGTAGCGCGTGGGAGGATCATGCTATTCCCCCCAGTTCCCCCTCCCCCCTGAACAGGTGCCCCAACAGACCAGAGAAGGCGCAAGTGCAGCAACCAGGGCACATACCCACATCCGGCTTCCCACCCGCAAACACGACCAATTGTGTCTGTAGGGATGCCCGACCAAGCCGACATTAACATGCAGTTCATGTATATTGATGGAAATGAGTTCTTGTGTTGCAATTTCAAAATCCCATACTAATTCCTTGCATCATAATCGATAGTGGTGTGCCATGAGATTTTTTTTTTCCATTATGAAAAGGTGTGTCATGGCATAAATGAGGTGGCCTGCATCAGAATGTTGATGGGTTTTTTTTTACACCTCCACTGGCAGGAGGAAGTGGAAAAACTTTGCACATTTGAAGGTGATTGGCCGCCCGTGACCTTTGACCTCTCCGAGCGCCCGGCAAAGTGAAAGCTTGTGTAAGCAAGCAAAAAGCTGAGCCTCTTCACTTGGAGGAGCCCGGAAGCGCTGAGAGGTCTCTGCTAATCTGTCAAGCTGAATGGTTCTTTGTCAGAGCGCCGCGCGTTTAAAACCTTTGAAGACGGCTAGGGCGCCGTCAGCGGTCAAAAAGGATCCGTTTGTGTTCGCCGGTTGTCTTAAGGCGGGCCGTCGTCATTCTGTTGTCGAAGAACAAAGCTCCATATTGAGGCTCAAGCCTTCTCAATTCACCTCTTGGCCAAAAAATTGGGTTTATTAATGTTTGTGTGATGAATTTGATGAACTTTGCAATGACCTTTTTTTTTCTTCGTCAAGCTTTTTTTTTGTGTCTACCCCCTGAAGTGCACAAATTTCTTATCTTCCTTATAAGCTAATCACAAGCTTATCATATTATAGAAGACAGACTGCATTTTGTTCTGATTGCATGGGAAATACCTGCTTTTCATCTTATTCCCATCTAGAATAGAATTGAAGGGCGTCCGCATGGCATGGCGGTCTATTCCGTTGGATACCAACACGGGGCCCACCGGTTCGAATCCCCGTGTTGCCTCCGGCTTGGTCCGGCATCCCCACAGACACAATTGGCCGTGTCTGCGGGTGGGAAGCCGAATGTGGGTGTGTGTCCTGGTTGTTGCACTAGCGCCTCCTCTGGTTGGTCATGGCGCCCATTTGGGGGGGAGGGGGGAACTGGGGGGAATAGCGTGATCCTCCCACGTGCTACATCCCTCTGGTGAAACTCCACACTGTCAGGTGAAAAGAAGCGGCTGAATACAATTATGGAGAAAGGGGGGGGGGCGGCGTTGAATTGAATTGGTAAAGTAAGATTGTTGTCTAAGCAGTCAGAGGACTTAACATCCCTTGCTAGCCACCATTGCCACAAGACCCCCTACACTGACCTGTACACACTGGTCTGAACCCAGGCTGGACTGGTTTGCACTGGTACATCAACCACCATTCTCTGCCTGTTGGGCTCCTTGATATGCTGGGGAACTGAACTGTATATATCATATATAATCACTGTACATAGTTACAGTCATGTGTTTCCTTTGTGTGTGTGTGTGTGTGTGTGTGTGTGTGTGTGTTGTTGTAATGGTTCATGGTGCTGCTTGTTTTTCTCTTTCTTTCTGCACTGGAACTGAGCTACCATGCGGCGCCAAACAATTACCACCAATGCTGCTGCACGGCAATAATAACGTATCTGTCTATCCATCTATCATCTGTCTATCTATCCATCATCTATCTATCTAAATTGTACGCAGTTATCGCAGGTAAACACTAACCGCTCCCCCCCCCCCCCTCTGCACTGACATTTGAGAAGCTGTTGTGATTGTCAGAAACCCCATAATCACCTATTGCACCCGAGTCGCAAATGCTATCATTATCATCAACTGTCTGTGCCAAACATTGTGTGGCGAACTCCATAATAACGTGTCTAATTATTCTTCTTATTCATATGAGCTGTCAGCTGACGCGGAGGGGCTGCGGCACAGGCCCGAGGCGTTGGATGTCAGAGAATAGTCCTCTTTATTCTCACTGTTCTGTTCTAGCTGCGACCGCTAACCATAAATTAGCATTAGGTAACCGGCGCTGTGGTCTCTCTGGGCCTGACCACCGCAGATATAACGGTAAACATGGTGACTGTATTCCAAGCCACAAAAGAAAAACTTTTTTTTTTCCTCAATCTTTTTTATTGAGCCTATAAAATTTGCAGGATGTGCAACTTGCGAGCATCTGTTTTAGATATTCGCGTCGGAGATTAGTGCGTCGGAGGCCCCGGCGCGGTGTTAAAAAAGGCACATGTAAGTGGGGGACATGTTGACCTCTGTTCAGCCTCCTGTCTCAGTCTCAGTAATGGCTGTGATTTAAAATCATGAAAGTTGGGCATTTTAATAAAAGTTTCCTGTTTTGTTGCTGCTCCCGTTTCCTCGCTGTGATTTGAGGCTCTTGTAAAAATGGGGAGCACTTGATTGCCAGTATTTCAAAAACTCAGGAGTTGGAACAGAACGTTCAGAACTTTCCCAGTGGGAGCTCCCAGCTGAGCACATCGCATTGCATGCTGGGAGACGGCCATAGGAAACCCATGTATTTGTTGGTATTGTATTACCAGCTGATGGGAGGAATGTGAACCACGGGGATGTAACCCAGACCACCTATCTCCCTTTATCTTCTACCGTAGGTTACAGGTCCTTTTTAAGAAGGAAAATAGGTATAACATATCACGTGTATGTTAAGAGAAGGTCATGTCAGCCTTGCAGGAAAGATTTGGGGGCTTGGCTACTGTACTTTTAGTTGAGTTTTCCTAAGGAAGGTGGTTCACCGACAGCTGAGTCAAAAGCCAAACCTGAAAATATGACCGAGCTTCTGCAAAAACACCGCGGGGCACTTGTGCAGGAGCCATGTCTGATTTTCAGATGTTTATAATTAGTGTTAAGTGCTGAACTGAACCAGTTACAAATGATTATTATCACTATTATTACTACTATTATTATGTACTTTTAGTTAGTCAATCAATCAAGTTGCATTTTTTATAGCGCTTTTCTAGCTGCAACAGCCACTCAAAGCGCATATTTCGAGCAAACAGGAAGTATTGAACCAGTAATGAAGACAATCAAGACCTCAATCTTTAACTTCCACAAGTGAGATATTTTATAGATTGAGCAGTTATCGTGAAAATACCCCAGTCACTTTTGCATTTCACTAAATTTGGCTTCAACTTGTTTTTGCATGAGTTTGTGCTAGTGTGTGTGTGTGTGTGTGTGTGTGTGTGTGTGTGTGTGTGTGTGTCCACCCTCAGCCTTTCTGTTGTTGTGCAGGGCAGTATAGGTGATTGAAGGGCTGGCAGGCATCTGGATTGTGCTCTCAGTTTCCAGCTCTTTCACTGCCCAGCTCAGACCTAAACATGCCCTCCATTCTTTTATTGTCGTTTTCCCAGGCTTTGAGCAATAAACGCCACAAACACACCTCTCTCTTCCCTTCTCTCTCACAGGCGTCAAGAGACCGACAGGAGGCTGAAAAATGTGAGTTGAAAACTTTGATGGTTAACTTTGCAGCCTTGGCGGGTCGGATTTGCCAGACAACCAGCAATCAGACCAAAATGAGTGTCTTCAGATACAGTTCTGATGTTCTCAGTAGAAACCGTAGGTTTTGCCAAACTGTTCCATGGTCACAGATTCTTTGACGTATTTTGTTTTTGTGGGGTGGTTTGTTTTTATGGGTATTTACAGTACAAGTAAAAGAATTGCTGCAAACTGTGTGCGCGTGCTGCTTTGTGACGGAGACCCGTCACACATTCACATGTGACTAAGGCGAGACCCGATAGATAAAGAAGGAGTGATGATCATTAACTTTATATCCGTGACACCTTCCACGCATGAAGCACACCTCAGTGAGCTTCAGATTAGATAAAAAC
Organism: Lampris incognitus; assembly: GCF_029633865.1. Taxonomy (NCBI): domain Eukaryota; kingdom Metazoa; phylum Chordata; class Actinopteri; order Lampriformes; family Lampridae; genus Lampris; species Lampris incognitus. The sequence goes on along the minus strand of NC_079221.1, from coordinate 13,558,060 downwards.
AGACAAAACAGTCACACAAGCAGAGACAAAAACCAACAAGAAGTCCAAGTAAGAGTGCTTCAGAATCAGACATCAACGAAGAATGGAAATTAAAACACAAGAGCCAATAAGGGAATAAAAGTAAAATATTACAACAGAGGAAATCGATGACATGAATAAAATGGTGACCAAGTAAAAGGGTAGAGCGAACGAGAGGAAAAAAGGCAGTTTCAGTGAAAAGCTAAATTTAAAAGTCAGACCCATTCTGTGATTTATTTGACAATATAAATGGAAGTAACTTTTTATACTTTTAAGAGAGAGAGAGAGAGAGAGAGAGAGAGAGAGAGAGAGAGAGAGAGAGAGAGAGAGAGAGAGGTAAGACATGCAACCAAGTTCGCTGGCTGGATTCAAACTGGCGAAGGTTGTGACATGTGGTCATGTGACCATATGGTATGGGCTATAACCATTCGGCTACAGAGGTGCCCCGAAATGGAGGTATATCTCATCCATTATCCAGACCGCTTATTTACATATATAATTGAAGAGTTTGAGTTATAGACTGAAAATCGGCATTTTGAGTCTTACTGAACCGATCATAACTGAACATATGAGTCTCAAAAGAAAGTTGAATCAGTTCATCTGGATACAATGTTTATTGACCGATACATTTGTATCCAGATGAACTGATGTTGAGCATCAAGACAACATAAGGAGTCTCTTCACAACCATCAGTGGTGTGAAGAAACCTTTTACAGCATCAGAAAACATTAAAAACGGATGTAGTCGTTGTTTGGTGTTGGTCCTTGTGTTAAGTGACCTGTCAGTCAGTCTGGGAGTGACAGCAGCTTCCTGTTCTGTGGTTTGTAGTTTGGCTTGGTTCACATTTGCATTAAGGATTGAATCTCTAACCGTTCTTGTGAAGATGCCGACTGAACTCGGCTTTCTGGTGACTTCAGTTTGTGGTGGGAGCACATCGATGTGTTTGTAATGTGGGACCAGTATCCGCGTCATACTGGTGCCTGTTTTTTTTCCCCCCCAGTTTAGTACCTGTCCATTCTATTAGACACAAACAATGGCACATTATTCTGGATGGTTCTGGGTGCAACCACGAGCATACACCAAGAGATAGTGGATGACCTTCTGTCAGAGGGACCGTCCTAACAATCAGCAGCATTCGCCCGTCAGTATACATTCAGCACATTCGGACGGGGAGTTAAACGGGCTACAGGGGTCAAATCCGCTGCAGTACTTTCAATTATAGTCCCATAAACCTGGCTGCTGGATGTGAAATAACTCTATTCCCAGCTACCCTGCATGTAGGCACATGTTTTGTGTGGCTCTTGCTCTCTTATGTGTTTCCATCTTGTTTATTAACCGCCGTTTCCCTCCGCAGGTGTTGATCACCATTTACTGGCTGGGTAGAAGAGCTCACTGTGAGCCGCTATATGATGGACCTCACCTGAACCTCAAGGCATTCGAAGGGTTACTGGGCACCGCGCTATCCAAGGTAAACTCCTACGCTACAGTCGGCTCCGTCTTTGTTTGCCGCCACACCGCAGAGGATTAATAGTTCTTTGTGAACCTGGAGTCGACTCGTGTGAATTAAATCCTCTTTTTTGCAGCCAAGGTGCAGTGCGTTTCTGTATCCTTCCTGGTATGTGGACTATGTACATAAAACCGAACATGATTGGCGGACGGAGGGGGGCACTAAAACCAAAGCTACGATAAGTCATAAATGATCCTGTCGCTTGACTCAGCTATTTTAATCTTGTTTACAGCCGGGCACGGAGTTCACATAGTGCATATTTAAAAAAGATATATAACTCGGCTGTTGCTCTCCCTGAAGAAACCCGTTGCCAGCCCCCCTTCTTGTCGTGCCAATGTTGAATTTCACATTGTTTCCACTCAGATTTATGGGCTTGCCGTGTGTTAGGCCTCTGTAATTCAGCCGACTGTGGGGATTTTCAGTAATAGCGGTCGGTAACAACTTTGTTTTGTGTGTTTAGCTAGGACATAATCCAAGTTCGCTGCAGCAGACTCTGGGCAGGTTTCGCTTGAGAACTTGTGTGGTGTGGTGTGGCGGGATTCGGGAGATAACTGGCCTTTACATTGTTCTCTTTGAAAGTCACAGATGGGTTTTTACATGTCTGTAATCACGTCGCTTTAAGATTGCTGCAAGGTTTGTGCGTGCATGTGTGTGTGTGTGTGTGTGTGTGTGTGTGTGTGTGTGTGAGAGCTTATGCAATAATGCAGCATCCCTGTAAACACACACACACACACACAGATGCACACGCCGCAGTAAACACATCATCAAGGATGCCCTGTTTGTTTTGAGAGAGATGACAGGGGATGGTAAACAGTTAGGTAGATGAATAGAGGAATGAGACCCTGATGGACGGCACGCCACCACATGTGTACAGTAGCTGAGGGTGAATCTGCAAGAATGAAGGGCCTGACGACAGAATTCTCTCTCTCCCACACACACACACACACACACACCCTTGCACACAGAGGAGCTGAGAACCATTATCGACACACTACTGACTCTGTGTGTGTGTGTGTGTGTGTGTGTGTGTGTGTGTGTGTGTGTGTGTGTGTGTGTGTGTGTGTGTGTGTGTGTGGCAGGCTCTGGAGGAGTCGTTGAGTCAGAAAGGCAGAAGTGTTAGAGACAGTGGTTTTGGAGACAGCTGGTACTCGGAGCGAGAGGAGTTCTTCCAGCTGAGAGGAGAAGGAGGAGGAGGAGGACATAGGAGAGAAGACTCCCTGGATAGTCTGGACTCTCTGGGTTCCCGACCTCATAGCATCTCGTCTGACGCCACCCTTAAAGGAAGCAGCGAGGGTAGGATGGCATGTGACAGTTGAAACTGAACACACACACACACACACAAAACCAAGCAGAACCACATGGTGTCTTGCAAGTCTTGTCAGGTGTGTGTGTGTGTGTGTGTGTGTGTGTGTGTGTGTGTGTGTGTGTGTGTGTGTGTGTGTGTGTGTGTGTGTGTGTGTGTGTGATCTTGTTTTTGGCTCTTGGTTTCTTTCTTGCTTCATCCGAAACACTTAGGTGGTTGTTTTTAAGGTGGCAGAATAATCTCAGACATTATCTAACTTCTCGAGCTTGACGACGACGCTGCAGATTTCCTCGTCAGCAGTCGGCTGAAGCGTCTCCTCTTTTAATGATATTTCGTATAGAACTTCAAATATTTGTGCGCGGGGGAGACGAGAGCGCACCCTCATGCTTGTGAAAACAAATACCTGTCGCCACCTAGTGGTGTGTTGCCGTAACTGAATTCCATCTCCGCAAACTCAACAAACCCAAAACGAAGGGGAGAGAAATGCAAACACCAGAATCTGTCTGTGATTCTGTTTCGAGAAAATATTCCCGTTTGCTTTGACAGAGGAAGGGGGGGAGGGAGGGAAAGGCCGAGTGTTTGGAGAGAGTTGTGCTCAGTAAGTAATTAGATAGCGGCGTACCACCGCCGGTGTGAGAGAGCGGTGAGACATTCCACAGCCGACTACACAGGCTTGTAAAATGCGGAGGCCTCATTCCCCACCCAACACCCTTCTGTTACTCCTCCAAACGCACCAGGAGAGAAAACACATAGAGAACCCCCCCCCCCATTCACCTCTTCTAACCCCATTCTGTATCTTAATGCTGTATAACCCTAATTGAATCGCTGTCCTTTTCCTTCCCCACACGTCTTTCTCCTCCCATCTCCCCTCTTACCATTTATCTTTTGCCTTCCACTCATTTTCTCTCGTCTGTCTCCCACCTGTTTACCCCCCACCCCACCCACCCACCCTCTTCCTCTCCTCATGCCCCAGGTTGCTGCAGTGACGCGGAGGCAGAATCCGCCTTCAGGATGGCTGAGAACAAGGACTCCCTCATCTACCGCCGCTCGCTGGTGGTCGTGCCCAAGACCACCACCCAGTTCAACCAGTTCCTGCCCACCAAGGACAAGTCCTCGGGTTATGTGCCGGCACCCCTGAGGAAGAAACGGGCTGAGCGCCACGAGGACAACAGGCGGAGCTGGGCCAGCCCCATGTACACCGAGGAGGATGGTACTTTCACGAGGTACTGACACACTACACACATGGTACTGTAATACAAAAAAACACTGACAATAAGGTGTAATGAAGTGTAACTTAAAGGGACACAATCATGATTTTCAACATCATCTCTCTATATACTCTCTCTCTCTCGATACACACTCTTTATATATATATACTCTCTATACACTCTCTCTATACTCTCTCTCTATATGTATATACTCGCTCTCTATACACACACTATACATTCTCTCTATACATACTCACTCTATATATACTTTCTATACTCTCTATTCGCTGTCTGTACTCTATACACTCTCTCTCTATACACTCTCTCTCTATACAACCCCTCTCTCTCTCTCTCTCTCTCTGTCTATATATATATATATATATATATATATATACTCTCTCTCTATACACTCTATATACACTCTTTCTCTCTACTCTCCCTCTCTCTCAGAGACAGAGAGAGTATATAGAGAGAGAGATACACAAATATATTGTAGGGATAACTGTCTGTTAGTGGCTATAATACTGATCAGTCATCTGTGTGTCTCTGAAACGCCGCTGAAATTGTGTGCAATAATTTCCGCCAGTGAGGTCACTGGAAAACAGTCCGTGAATGTGAATGCTTACTTACCGGTTTATGCAGATAGGCCGCAATGTATAGGAAAATGTGAACAACAACGCTTCATACAGCTGTATAATGTAGTGTTGTTATTTGCACGTTCTGACACAATGCAGCCTATCGGCAAACCAGGAGGTAAGCGTTCACATGCTTGCATTATCTGTCAGTGACGTCAGTGACAGGCAGTTTCAGCAGTGTTTCAGAGACGCTGGCTGAGTTTTACGGCTGCTAATGGAGTGCTCCTACAGTGTACGTGTAGCGATAACGTCGAAAATCACAATAGTTTCTCTTTAACTTGAAGGCTTGTCTAACAGGCACCATCTCACATCCCGAGTTGTTTTAAGGCCAGATGGTTGATATACTTTGCTCCACAAAGTGACTAAACGGAGGATGACCTGAAGCTTCTGAGTTCATTTTGGGGTTTGTCTCATGTTAAGTGTCCCAAAGACACAAACACACACATACACACACACACACACACACACACACCAAAAAGCTCCTTCATTTGCAGCGTCAAAGAAATCAAAGGTGGATCAGAGCTCCGTGGCTCTGGTTCTGATGAAGACCTTTTTTGTTGAGAAGTTAACTGTGCTCAAATAAATCTGTTTTGCAGCATTAAACTACGTGTGCGAGTACTATTTCTCTCATTTTTGCCTGATGCTAATGCCACGGCTGTTGTTTAACTCCTCCTCCGTTCTTGTTGGTGTTGTTGATGTCGCTGGTGCTGTTATGTTGTCGGCGAATGCTCTCTGGTCGGCTGTTGTTTGGTCACGTTTTGTGGTGACGCGCTGATGACCTCAGCGAGACGGCGCTCTCCTCCGACACCTGCGACAGCCAGCCAGCTTCCCAGAGTCCCTTGCACACAGCTCACCCGCAGTGGACGCACGAGTACGACAGCGGCAGCGACTCCGACGCCGACCGACCGGACCCTGACCTGGTTCTGGACGACCTGGCCAGCAGACGCTTCCACAGCCCCTCACCCGCACCCCCGACTAACTTTGCCCTGCCCATCTGCCCCCTGACGGGGGGCGGAGGGGGTGGGGGTTCCGGGGGCAGAAGGGACCCCTGGCCCAAAGTCACAATGATACCAAATGTCCAGCTGCGACAGAGCCTCCCCTGCCTCAGGTCAGAACAACACAAAGTGATGTGGATGTGCCTGAGAACAGATCCAGTGCATGGTGAACTGACAACCGCGAGCGATGCCTTGCTCATAGTGTGCTGCCGCTAACAGAGCTGGTCGTTTTCTCAGTTTGCTCTTCTTCTTTATTTGTTTGATGGTTTCTGTTTTGAGTTGGTTTGATTTGAGCTTTTTTTGGTGAGTCTTTTCTTTTGCCCTGTACTGGATTTGACAAGATGTTGTTGAGTAACTTGCAGACGGTAAATTGCAGCTTCTCAAATGGAATTTCTGACCCGTTTGCAATTTGGTTTGAGTTTGCATTGTTTTGCTAACCTTTGTGTGCTCTCCCTGGAGAGTTTTTGGCCTGCGGGAACAGATGCCGTGCTCCTTGCTGTGGTTTACTTGTGGATAAAATATTTTTGACCGGTTTAAATTGGCTGTCTCCCCTGAGCAGCATCAACAGCCAGGCGCCACAGTCGCCTCAGCAGGGGTCTGTGAAGGTGGACCACCGTCGGCCCATGTCCGCTGACAGCCTGCTCAGAGAGCTGTATGATGACTCAGAGGACGAGGATGACGAGGAGGGCTACGCCGACCCCGTTCAGGACGATCTCTATGCCCGTAAAGTCGGCCTCACCACCCCACCGGCTGGCAGCGTGCCTTATGACAAGTTCCTGCCCAAATTCTGGACCCCCGAGGAGGAGATTCACATCCAGAAGATCAAACTGGGCTCTCAGAGGAGACCCTGGTACAAGAAGATGCAAGGTTTCAGGTGTGTGAGTCTGACCTGAGACACGAAACCTCCAGTTGTAATCTCATAAACGCATAGTATTCTCCCTTGGCTGCACACACACACACACACACACACACACACACACACACACACACACACACTCAGTTTTGCATATTAAATACAGATAAATCCATTAAGGCGAGACAGCCCAGGTGTGTTTCTCTTTCATGCAGTCATGAAACTTAATATACGTTTCAAAAGGTCACAAATTCAGTAACTTGTTGTGTTGGGTTCTGATATTTGCATTGTCATATTGCATAATATATGCAAATAGAAACGGATGATCTGCTGTGGCGACCCCTAATGGGAGCAGCCGAAAGTAGCAATAGATATTGCATAATATGTCCTTTAAAATAGACATATCCATAAATTAATTAAAACACTTTGGGGAGGGGGGGCGTCCAGGTAGCGTAGTGGTCTATTCCGTTGCCTACCAACCCGGGGATCTCCGGTTCGAATCCCCGTGTTGTCTCTGGCTTGGTTGGGCGTCCCTACAGACATAATTGGCCGTGTCTGCGGGTGGGAAGCCGGATGTGAGTATGTGTCTTGGTCGCTGGACTAGCGCCTCCTCTAGTTGGTCTGGGCACCTGTTTGGGGGGGAGGGGGAACTGGGGGGAATAGCGTGATCCTCCCACATGCGAAACTCCTCGCTGTCAGGTGAAAAGAAGCGGCTGGTGACTCCACATGTATCGGAGGAGGCATGTGGTAGTCCACAGCCCTCCCTGGATCGGCAGAGGAGGTGGAGCAGCAACCGGGACGGCTCGGAAGAGTGGGGTGATTGGCCGGGCACAATTGGGGAGAAAAAAGGGGGAGGGAACCCTTTTTCTTCTCAATGGAGCAGATCTATGTAAATTTTCCTGTTTCATCCTCATGAATAACTTAACGGTTCTTAATTTACAGAGTCAAAATTTAACTCTGGATACATAGTGAAAACTTTCATTATTTATCTATTTTTTCCACATTTAAGATGCAAAATACTAAAAGATATAAAGAAAAGCCTGGGTAAATGAGCAGGTATTTGTTTGTCTTGGGAAACACTGCATCTGGTGTCTACATCCTCAACCCAAGTTTTAAGAAAAGTGCTTTGTAAATGTTGTTTTGAGAAAGTGGCGTTAAAGTTTTTTTGTCTAGTAAAAGTGTATTTGTCACAGCAGGTGTAAACATGTAAAAAAAACTATTTTCTATTGTTTTTGAGGGTTGTTTGGTATATTTTATGAAACAATATAAATTATCGATGGGAAATGCCGTAATATCTCCAAATTGACCTTTTCTAGCCAAAATTGGCATTTTTGCCAGCGGCGTCTCGCCTTAACACACCAGTTGTCAGTCACATCGCTCCTCACCCGCGGAGCTCATGAAATACTTCCCAGACAACGGCGAATCGCGCCGTCGTCCTGCCATGTCTCACACACATCCTCACACACTTCATGCACGCCATATTAACCCCCAAAAACCAGGCTGCTAATGTTGATTTGAACCGGTCAGGTTCACTGTGCTTCACATCTTTTCTGTTCACTGCCTTTTCCTCGCTGTTTGTGACCTTTGACCTTATCTGACCTCTTGTTTCTCTCTTCCCCCTAACTCCCTTCACTCTCTTTCTCTTCTATACCTTCCTCTTCGTCCACCCCGCTGTCGGCGGCTGTAGCCATAAGAAGTCGGGCTCTTCCTCCGATGATTCAGACAGTGACATCACCCCCTGGCTCTCCTACGCCCCCTCCCCTTACCGCCCCTCCCCCTCTCCCTCCCAAACACCTGACGCCTCCGCCCACGCCACCCGCGTTGTGGGGAAAAGGTTGATACAGCTGCATGACTGTGACAGTGCAGGAATGTACTAGCCACTGCTGATATCCCTCGTAGGAGGAATGAAAGAGGGCTCCTGCCATGGCAAAGCGCTGTGACCAGCTGCTGCTCTGCTAACGGACTAATATACTAACGATGTCACATCCAAATCTCATGTTTCCAAATGTACAGTATCTGTACAGCATGGTAGGAGTAGACGGTAGCGATCAAATCCCTGGTTTACAAGCTCAATGCCATAAAGCTTGCCATTCTTAAACACAAAGATAATCGAATATTTTGGGGCTCAGTGATGTTGACGAAATCAAATATCAGCATGTTTTTTGACTGACTACCTCAATATCAACAATGTGGTGATATTTAGTGGATGACTATTGGTGCTTTCATGAGATATTTACACACAGCAGAAAATGTAGATAAATGATCATTAGTAATGTGGACATGATGACCAAGCAGGGGGAGACATCCCTTACTCATTTCACTAAAACAGTGGAATAAGTTCAGAAAACGGTCTCTCTTTGCTGTAATGCAGCCTTTAAGACCAGGGAATGACCACATTTAAGTTATATCACCAGATTACCACAACCACAATCCCACAACGCATCTAGTCTCCGATCACCACATCCATATTATAGCTATAATGAAATGCCCATCTCTAATATATTAGTAAGACTAGTTAAATGAACCTCTTGTGGCTGTTACCTGCTACTACTACCACTGCTACTACTATTAATTATATACCAGTAACAATCATAAAATAAAGCATGTTATTATAAAAGAGTGTGTTGCCCTAACTCGCCCCTCGCTTTCACTGACTTTAGTGGTACCCATGCTGGTCCTTGGCATGTTTCCAGTTTGCATTAAAGCTGTTGTTGTGTTGTGACGTAGCTAGCCTCGCAGCGGCATCTCACAGGGTTGTTCATATCAGATCCTCATTTGATCGGCCTTTGTTTGAATCAAATGTCCCGACTCCTGCTGCTTGTTTTATCTCAGCCTCCTTTTTCTTGCTCTGTCTGTGATCTGGTTCACGTGCATGCTCTCATCACCTCTCTATCCTTCTCTCTCTCTCTTTCTCTCTCTCTGTCTCTCTCTTTTCTTCTGCCCAACCTCCAGTCCTCACATCCAACCACACACCAACCCCCTGCCCACCAAGCCACAGATCCCTCATTTAGAGACCCCCCCTCTGGTATTTGCCAAAATGGACCCCACCTCGGGTCCCAGACTGGTCAAATGTGAGCGGCGACCCCTGCTGGGGCGTCAAGACCCCCTGGAGCCCCCAGACCCCTTTGACTATGACAGCATTGTTCCCGACCTAGAGAACGATGACATGTTCACCAGGCGGTCCCAGGCCTTCCAGTCCAACACAGATCTGGCTATGATGAAGACTCAGCTGTGCGTCAGCCGCGCCTCCCGTTCTCTCCGCCCGTCTGAACCAGAGCACAACATCGTGACGAGGCCGAATGAAGAAGAGACCATGCAGATCCCCGACATTGAGCGGGACGACGTGGTCTACCGTAAGGTCAGCTCCCAGCATGCTCAGCAACAGCGGCCTCTGTCCGGTGCCCCCGACTGCTACGCCCCCATGCCGGTCCCTGAGCCCTGGGCGCTACCCCCTGACCTCCAGGCCAGACTCCTGTGCCCGCCGTGTCCTTTGACCCCGGAGGCAGCCGAGAATAAACCGAATCAGACTGAGAAGGAGGAGCATCTCAGAACAGATGACATGCTGGTCCGTAAGATCCAGATGTGCTCTGGTCAAAGTCTGGCACCTGTGACATCAGCCAATCAGACATCACCATCAGTGCCGACTTCCTGTAGTGAAGGTGACCTGCAGAAGTGGCAGGCAATCAGAGAGGCCAGTCAGTTAAAGTACAAAAAGAGGCTGATGGTGGAGAGACTGGCTTCTCTGAAGCCATAGGAGGGCTTGGATACCTGTTGCTTTGACTCCAACTGTAGGTTCTGTTTTTGTTGTTGTTGTTGTTGTTTGGTTGGTTGGTTGGTTGGTTGGTTGGTTGGTATAAGTGTTTGTTTTTTTTCCCCATCATTATTGATTTTAGAGCTTGTTTTTGCCATTGCATTCTTAGAAATTATTCTTCCCTATAATCTGGATTTGATTCTCTCCTTTGTCAATACAAGTTTATCGTCAGATTCCCCTGAAATGTGCTTTGCGTCACAGCCGCTCCGTTTGAAACAGCAGAAAATAACGTTGACACGAATAGAAGAACACACATCTGAATACACTTGATGTTGAGGTGAGCTGCATTGTTTGCTGATGTGCACTTTCTTCCTCCAGAAAAACTGCTGGACTGGATAAACTTTTACTATCGGGATGCAAATTCCAGTTGAGGAATTGTAGTCCAATAATGTACGGCATCGCCCTTCCCCGATTCTCTCTTGTTTTTAAATGTTTGTCGATGCCTCAGGACGGTAAGAACGGCCAGGTAGATGGCGCACAACACCTTCACGTGGCCTTTTCTAATGATATTCTATGTGAAATCACTGGTATCAATGCAAGTACCACGTTGGATGGATTTACTGTAGATTATAACATTTTTTTTGAAGTGTTATTTTAGAACAAAACTGCATGAACTTTCTCACAGCATTGACCTCAAATGATTTCATACATTATCCAGCATTGGAAAACACACCCAGAATGTTTTTGCATTCATTTTTTGTTTTCTCTCTATTGGACTGTGTTTGCCTGTGAGCAGAACCTTATCCGAGTCTAATAAAGAAAAGCCTTTAACTAAAATCCTCTGTCATGGACTGCATTGAGCCCTGCATATGTTGACTTTCCGTTAACGCCTACTGCACACGTGTGGACCAGAGCAGAGCGAGCGAGCCGAGGGAACATAACACAGACGTGTGAATCTGGCAGCGGTCGTGTAGAATGGTCCAAGTCTGAGTAAGGGCTAAATATAAACCCCGGGCATGTCCTGAATACATGAAACCAAACAGAGTCATATATTACAGACTTGTGTGCGGAGACGGCATGAAAGCCTGCAGGAATTCCCCACAGCTCTGCAAAAATAACATTTCTGCATCCATCCATGGTAGCATAAAAGTTGGCGTAGCGCGCGCGCACACACATGCAGACAAAACACACAAAACCTACACAAAGCACCGATTTAACCTGAGTCAAGGCCATCTGGATTTACTCCACTTGCACACGGAAGGCTGTGTTTCCAATGACATCACCTCTAGGTCTGCAGAAGGACCCTCATTGTTTGTGCAGAGATGCACGTTGACACACCTTCCCAACTAAATGACAGGTCACGGGAAGGTGATACGGCGGTGTAGGCCTACTATACACACACCTGAAACTCTAGCCGTCTGCACGGGGGAAGTGAAACCGGGCAGAATCATGTCTTTGGTCTGTCAAGCCGGGGTTTACATAAGGTACTGGTACGGTAAAAGCTGACGGGAGCTGGGGAGGCCGGGTGGCCTCGGCAGAATGTAAGACCAGCCGCCCTGCCCGTCTCCGACACACCGGCACAGGAAAGATGGCCCCCTTTTTTCTTTTTTCTTTAAATCGTTTTTATCTGTGGTTCTCTCTGGTTTCCTAGAACGGCCCAAAAGCACGACGGTAGTGACGGGTGAGTTGATGTGTGGTTCCAGGAATGTGGCACGTTTGCGTTTGTTGTGCGCTCCCCGCTGCCTCCCGCTTTTGTGTCGCTGTTCTCACCATCTAACTGCCAAACGCTGATGCAGAACTTTGTGGACTGTATGGAAAAGGGCCAAACTCTGTCCTCGTGTGTGTGTGTGTGTGTGTGTGTGTGTGTGTGTGTGTGTGTGTGTGTGTGTGTGTGTGTGTATGGGGGGGGGGTCATTGCTCTACCAATTTCTATTGACAAAACAACAGAGTAGAATGAAAGGATGTACACAACACAATGCCAATACAATAAGCTGGGTCATTTATCCAAACTGTAGAGAATGTCTGTCTCTCATTGGGTGTTGAGCAGTCAAAGTGGTCAAAGTGCTATTTAAACCCCTAAACTACACAAGACTATTGTGTCAACATGAGGGACGCACTAACCTGTGCAGGTGAGTCAAAAGCCAAAGAGGAAACTACACTGGGTGCCGGTTGGTGAAGTCTTTGAGTTTGCGTGGTGTGTTGTGCATGAGATTGGGGGCGGCTTTGCCGGCTGTGATAATGGTGCCCGGTCCTGCAGCATGTTTTCTAATCCGTTCCGCTTCGGTTGCCGCACAGTCCTGCGTGGTTGACCCGTGTGCCGTGTTCACATACTAACAAGTGGACTGTGTTATAGACCCTTTACACTAACACGGCCAACGTATTCCCGCGTCTTCTCAGGCGGGTAAAGATCTGGTCTGTGGTCATTTGTTTGCTTTCAACACAACGTGTATGGCAGTACGGGTGTTGTCGCTGGCGTGTGTATTTGTGTTGTCAGACAGCCACACAAATGTAAAAAAGGGGATTTGATCAGTAGTGACAAAATGCTAATTGTCTTTTTTTTGGGGGGGGGGGGGATTTTACTCCCTTTTTCTCCCTAATTGTACCCATCGGATTATCCCGATAGCTGAGCCGTCCCGGTCGCTGCTCCACCCCCTCTGCTGATCCGGGGAGGGCTGCAGACCACCACATGCCTCCTCCGATACACGTGGGGTCGCCAGCCGCTTCTTTTCACCTGGCAGTGAGGAGTTTCACCAGGGGGGACATAGCACGTGGGAGGATCACGCCATTTCCTCCAGTTCCCCCTCCCCCTGCCCCCCTGAACAGGCGCCCCGACCGACCAGAGGAGGCGCTAGTGCAGCGACCAGGACACATACCCACATCCGGCTTCCCACCCGCAGACACGGCCTGTTGTGTATGTAGGGACGCCCGACCAAGCCAGAGGTCACACGGGGATTCGAACCGGCGATCCCCGTGTTGGTAGGCAACGGAATAGACCCCCTATGCTACCCGGGTGCCCAAAATGCTAATTGTCTAATCAAACCAATATAAGGGCTGTTAGTATTTTGTGGTCATCGATGACAAAATGCTAACAGTGATCGTCCATCAAATCGCTTTTTATAGTCGTGCAGCTGTCTGATAACAGAAACACACCTGTATTGTGTTCTACGCAATGTAAAAACACACAATAAGTGATCACAGACAGAATCAAAGGTGACAGAAAGCTGGCTTGTATATATTGTGGACAATGAGAAGAACTGATGAGAAGAATGAAGAAGTACGTTGACCATGTTTGTGAAAAAGATCTTTTATCACAGCTCATTTACACAATTATACACGGTAAGGGGCGGCCGGGTGGCGTGGCAGTCTATTCCGTTGCCTACCAACATGGGGATCGCTTGTTCGAATCCCTGTGTTACCTCCGGCTTGGTCGGGTGTCCCTACAGACAAAATTGGCCATGCCTGCGGGTGGGAAGCCGGATATGGGTATGTGTCCTGGTCGCGGCACTAGCGCCTCCTCTGGTCAGTTGGGGCACCTGTTCGGGATGGAAGGGGAACTGGGGGGGGGATAGCGTGATTCTCCCATGCGCTATGTCCCCCTGGTGAAACTCCTCACTGTCAGGTGAAAAGAAGCGGCTGGCGACTCCACATGTATCGGAGGAGGCATGTGGTGGTCTGCAGCCTTCCCCGGATCAGCAGAGAGGGTGGAGCAGTGACCGGGATGGCTCGGAAGAGTGGAGTAATTGGCCGGTTGCAACTGGGGAGAAAAAAGGGGGGGAAATCCAAAAAAAAAAAATCTTTTTCTAACACGGTAAGAAATTAAACATCTGAATGCATTGGGATTCATTTTCTAAATTCTGCAAACAAGGTGACGCAGTCTGTTGGACCGTAAACTCTCACACAACCTGCGAGATGTCCTGGTTTCATATATTAACACTGCCTCCTCTCTGTGCCTCCTCCATCCCGCCGTCCAAAGGAGCAAATCAATGAATGACATCCAGGTGGACCCGACTGTCGTACGGCAGGTGCGCTACGAGGAGCTGCAGAAGTATCGCGACAAGGTGAAGGAGAGCGAGGACAAGTGGCAAGATGTGAGTACCGCTCATACAATGAGGGAATGTGACAAGCAGTACACCCGGGAGATGCCTGTTAATTAACTACTGTTATTCTATTGTTATTCTGACTAATAAAATGACCCGTCTGCTCACCGCCGCTCCATGCAGTGAATGCCTTTAAAGGAACTGCGAAGCTACAAGGCAAGTTTATCTGCATAGCACATTTCATAGCAGAGGCCGTTCGAAGTCCTTTGCGTGCAGATGAAAAGGGCATTAGATAATAAAAAAATACAGAATAAAAGAAATTCAAAAAATAAATTTAAGGAAGAAAAAAAACAGAAATAGCATAAAAAGAGCAAAAGGCTCAAATGCAAAGGGAATAAAGGTCAAAGTGCAGCTCTCAGTAGGCTGGATATTCAATTAAAGGTGTAAACTACTAATAAGACACACGTTAGTCCCTAGCTAACGTGTCTTATTAGTAGTTTACAAAGGCAATGGGCGGACAGAACATTTTTTAGGGTCGTTTTAAAAGTGGTCGGAGTCGGGGCAAATCTCATACTTTGCTGCTTCACCGTGTTCTGTTTCGTTTCAACTCGGGGAAATAGTTAGCAGGCCATTCCCGGATGACCCGATAAGGCGTATATAAGGTCCATATGGTTAAAAGCGTGTCAGATATATTTTGGTCCTAAACCGCTGAGTGATGTATAGATGTAACGTATTTTTAAGTCTATTCTGTGACACAGCGGAGGCCGGTGTGCAGACCTGAGGGTTGGTGTAACGTCTGTCAGCTTTCCCGGTCCTTGTTAGAAACACAGATTTAAAGCAGCAGCATCATTCTGAATGAGATGAGGGTGCACGGTGGGGAAAGAGGAGTACATTAGCTGCAGACAGGGAGCAGGTATTGTGGGTCTGTGGCCGCCGGGTGAAAGGAGAGACGTTTAGACAGAAGACGCAGACAGACAGACAACAGGAGCAGCAATGCCTTCTGGATAAAGACTGTCCTCATTCCGAGTCCAAATACGTGTAATAATAATCACCAGATTGTTCAAAAGAACTGGACAGTGATGCTGAGATGTAACGTCCATTACAGAGACCAGAAGATAAAATGCACTACAGTCTAAGTCTCGAGTTAAGATGAGATTCACCGTTTTATCAGAGGAGGGTAGCTGGGCAAACACGGAAAGTTGTTCTCTGGTTTTCAAGGACGATGCTGTAACACATCATGCTTTATTACTGTCAGGTAAAATCTTTTAAAAAGTTGGTGTTACTGTAATGGCCGTCAGGGTGGTTTGTCTGTCAGCGGTCTGACTGAATAGTGTCAGTATCAAAGAAAAATGGGAGTCTCAACGCGGCATTTAGGTCACACACAGTCCCCAAATACTCCGGGGATCTGAGCCGGGAGGAGCCTAAAGCACACAAATAGAACACCTTTAAATGCAGCGCCGTCTCCCTTTTCTCTCCCTTTGTCCTCCCAACTTCACTTCCCTCGATTCTGTTGTCCGACATCCAACCTCATAAGCTGTTTTATCCTTGTTTGGTGAACTGGTTGAGCAAAGTTGCTTTTTTTTTGGTTTTGAAAGATGGCATTTCAGTTGCTCCGGGCTTGTTTTCCTCACAGGACCTGACCAAATGGAAGAACCGGCGCCGGAGTGTGAACTTGGACATTGTGAAGAAGAAGGAGGAGAGGGAGCAGATTGAGCAGATCACGTACGGCGGCGGCGGAGGCGGAGGCGGCGGCGGCGGTCAGCGGAGGTCCAAGACCTTCAAGGAGATGCAAGAGCAGAGGTGAGGAGGAGCACACTGCGTACGGTACTCGAGGAAAAACCCACAGCGTCCTAGAATTTTAGACCACTGGTTCTCGGTCAGGTCCTCAGTCAGGTCCTCGGGTACCACCAGTGCTGCTGGTTTTCTATCCTGACATTACATTCACCTGTTGTTCCGGTCATTCCAGCCTCCAAACAGGAGGGTTTTAACGCCTGGAAATTCAGAGCAGGATTCTGGATTTAAAATGTGTGTGACAGAGGAAGATGCAGAGGACAGGAAGAGATGGAAACGGATGATCCCCTGTGGCGACCCCTAATGGAAACAGCTGAAAGTAGTAGTAGATTCTGAATTTAAAATGTGTTTTGCGTTGCTTTAAAATTAACACAAAGAAGCCATGAAAACCATTTAACAATTTCAAATACAACTAAACATGAAAAACTCAAGTGTTTAGCCCCTTCCGGCCTCACCAGTCACACATTTCACTGGTTGCCATTTTTGATGCAACACCAGCCCAATCTACCCAGGTCCTTAAGCTGAATGATGGTCCACCTCCTCAATTATTTATCTTTCTATCTAATGAATGGCTAGGGGTTGTACAAATTTTTTTGTCTTTCTTGAGTAGAAAACCAACAGTACTGCCTGTCCTGTGAGGACCTGATGGAGAACCACCGGTTCTAGATAACACACATTTGTTTTGGGTGACGAACTGCAAGTTTAGATGATGAAAGATAGATGAAACCCCATACATACACTGTAGTTTCTTATTCTCTGAACCAACCAGTTCACTGAAATCCACAAATGTCTTGAATGATTTGCTGTCACCTGTTCAGATCCATCATCTGCAAAACAACAAAACTTCCTCTCTTGTTGAATCCTACAGTCAGAGGAAGTGAATGGACTAACCCTTTCTAATTGTGCCTTTAGTCAGCGTGCAGGTGTAATTAAATCAGAGCTTACGACTTGTACTTTGTCTTTCTGCCCCTCCCTCCTTTCTCACCGTCCTCCTCCTTTCAACTCCAACTTCCCCCCCGCTGTCTGTCGCTCTTTGTGCTTGCCCCCCGCTCCCTAACTCTCTCTGTCCTCTCATCCCCTATATTCTCCATTCCATTTATTTCTGTCCATCTAACCTCTTTTCCCACCTCCTCCTTCCTCCTCTTCTACCCCCACAGAGAGAGCAGGGGATCTGTCGGCAGTCGTCTTGGCTCTCTCTCTTACCTGGACGAGGACGAGGACGTGTTCGACCACCCCGTCTCCTCCCCACGCTCCCGCACCCTTCCAGCCAGGAGTTACACCATCGACACCCCTTACTCTCAGACAGACCACTGGGTGTCCTCTCTGAGAGAGGAGGACTCCCCGGCTCCTCCCCCACAGGAAGTAGACAGGCCTGTAAGACGTGACACTGCCATCACCAACCCTGACACCGGTACCACCACCACTACCGCTGCCACCGCTCGCCATTCCACCATCCACAACCCCGACCTTCTAAGCAAGGCTCCACCCATGGAGAAGATCACCAGCCCAGCCAAGATGGAGAGCTCAGCCGCCACCTCTGTCTCCACGACCAGTTACCTTCCAAAGGCGACTGAGCCATGCCGCCCCACGGTGGGCACGCATGCTGACGAGAAGCCCCCCTCCTCCGGCTCTCTGTACAAACGGCAACCACAATACAACTCAACGGAGTCCAAGCCTCCCACAGCGTCTCGGGTTTCTGCCTCTCTCCCCAGGAGCTACCAGAGATCGGATTGCGCGCGTCTCACCTCAGTCATCGCGCCCCGGCCCTTCGGGACGCAGTCCACCCGCGTCGCCTCCCTTCCACGAGCCGTCACTGTGAGTACTGGATTACTGTACAGATAAATACAACCCTTATCCACATCGCATGGCTAAACCACTCTCTAGTGTTCCAGGGGCAGAAGAACGTCCAGAGGTCACGATGAGACCACATGTGTATTTTGTCAGATGAATTTGTTTTTCTTCGCTGGTCTTTTACAGAGTTACCTTGCTGGAGTACATAGCGGCAGTGTCTCACAACTTAGATCCGATGACTTTGTGAATAATGAATGATGATTTGGAAGTGCTAAGCCACTTAGCAGAGCAGTAATTTTCAGCGTTAACTTCTAGCACTGTTACAGTCAATGACGGATGATATGTAAGATTTCATTGCATCAGTGGGTGATAATTGTCACCCACTGATACAATGTTTTCGTATTGTGTGTGCGTTTGATTTGACATGACATGTCTGAGACCTGATACTCTGATACTATTTGTTCCAATCGCTCTGAAGTCTTGAAACAGTTTCAGCTTTGGATCCATTCTTCCTCCATTCGCACACTTTCGAGGAATCGTTCGTGTACATTTTCCATGAAATCCTTCCTCATTAATTCGCCCATCAGAAGTCTCGTACAGGTTACACATGATGGGTTTTTTTTGTGCGGTTAACAGTTGTATTCCAAATCTGCAATCCAGTCTCTCCTATATGAGACTCAAACTCCATCTCGTACTACATCTGCTGCCACTCTGCATTCCTGTCCAACAGATGGACGACCCTCACAAGCGTGTGAACGGAGATGTGGATGTTTCCAAGAAGTCATCCGTGCCGAGCCGCTACCACCAGTTCATGACCTCCGAGGATGAAGCGCGCTCCCACTCCTCTTCGGCCCACAGCAGCGAGGATGAAGAGGAGGATGAGGAAATGGAAGGGAAAAACATCAGTGCCCCTCCTCTTCCTGTGCAGAGCGTCTCACCTGTCGCCCCACAGGTCAAGAGCGATGAGCCGGTCAGCCCCGTTCCCACCAAGGACGCCAAACAGGTACTCTAGTTACTTACAATAGACAAAGCAGATCAATTTCAGAATTTGATTTTTTTTTTAAATCTTAAAACTACTTTTTAGCTTTGTAGTGATGTGGGCTTCCAGCCAGTCCTGGAGGATTGTGGTATTTCGTGCTCCTTATTGAATACCGTTAGATTTGAGTTTCCTTGAAAAGAAATGCTGAAAAAAGGGTCAGCATTAGAAAAGATACAGAACAGTTAATGTGTTTGGGATTAATTTCAAAACCATACATCATTTGTCCAAAGGGACCAACATTACTCCATTTCCTGGCTTTGCAGCCCCAAACTGCAGTAGACTGTTTACACAGCGTGTCTCCAGAGCAAAGCTACGCCCACACCACATGTATACACGATTTGGATCCAGGTATGCGACATGCAAGATTAATTGTGTGTGTGTGTGTGTGTGTGTGTGTGTGTGTGTGTGTGTGTGTGTGTGTGTGTGTGTGTGTGTGTGTGTGTGTTTGGTTTCAAGGAGAGCTACTGTGACATGCGGATCAGCCTGAATCAGAAGCCCAACAGCAGCAGAGACTTTGGTTTCCAGGCAGACTGGGACTCGACTGGGGCTCATGTTACGTCCGTCCAGTCAGGTAACCGGGCTTCCTATTAAGACCAGATTCTCCGAACACATAGAAAATGACATGAAAGCCTAGTGATGACATGAAAACAGAGAAATGACACGAAGACACGGAAGTGAATGATGGTCAGGGTTTTTTTCCGTCGTCCATCTTCAGTATTTCATAACTGGGAATTCACTGCGTCGGTCAGGCTTCGGTCCAGCCCTGGAGGTCAAATCAAACAGGCAACAATCAAACCAAACATTCCCGGTAGCCTGTGCCAATGGAAAAAGTGTTCTCACCTCGTTCTCAGACTAGCCGACATATTAGTTCCCATACACATACAGAGGAACCAGTTTCTGCTCCGACACATGGGACGCAGTCAGACTCTGGCTGGTTCGCCCTCCAATAGGAGTCCATTGCAGTGGGTCTGCCAGGCCTATGTAGGGCAGCGCCTATCTGGGTCAGATCTGCTGGGCATGAGTCTCTCTCTATTGAGGTTTCCACACCTCCATATCATTCCCTCTCTTTCATAAGATACAAGTAAACTGTTGATTGAAAAATAGAGAGGTTTCTTGCGGCGTCCTAGCTGGGGGCATCAAAACTGAAGTTACTAAATAGTTACTTTCTAACACAGTGCTGCATCTGCAGTTTTCTGTTCATATGTCGTTCTGTTTAGAATCAGAATCATCATTCATCAAAGATTTACACACACAGTAACAGATTTATACAAGTTTAGGGTTAAAGTTAGAGAGAGGTTAAAGTCCCCCTCCGGTCATGTTTAAGACATATAAAATGCTCTGCGTGTTTATTATGCAAAATAAGTTCAAGTATGTCGTTAAAATCCTGAAAATCACATCTACTCCTCCCTCAATAATAATAATTTTTAAAAAATCCAGCATCTAATAATATGCAAATTATCCCCTCCCTCAATTCACTTTTTTTTTTGGGGGGGGGGGGTTCCACTGGGAGGAATAGCGTGATCCTCCCACACACTACGTCCCCTGGTGAATCTCCTCACTGTCAAGTGAAAAGAAGTGGCTGGCGACTCCACATGTATCGTAGGAGTCATGTAGTAGTCTGCAGCCCTCCCCGGATCGGCAGAAGGGGTGGAGCAGCGACCGGGACGGCTTGGAAGAGTGGGCCAAGTACAATTGGGGAGAAAAAGGGGAGGTGGAACAAGGTTAAAACTTGATTTCCATTGGAGGGGGTATTTCAGTTTAGGGTTAAAGTCAGGTTGTGGTTAGGGAGGCTGCCATAACATAACATAACATAACATAACATAGTGCCATATGCAGCTATCTTCATCTAACCATATGTTTTCTGACAGACTGTTAATCAAGTTATTCACCAGTAATGAAGTAATTAGTAACCACTTATAAACCCTCTATAAACTACGGCTTACTCTAAAGTGCCACAGGGGGAGTTAAATACCCAGGTCAGAGGTCGTCCGTAACAGCAGTGTTCGGTTGCTTGAGAAAATCCGATAGACGGGGGGGGAGACGGTTGTTCTATGATGCCCAGATTTGTGACGTCACATCCTTTGGTAGCCGGTCCCCTCTGTGTCTCGAGCAGGCAGCCCAGCGGAGATGTGCCAGCTGCAGGTCGGGGACGAGGTGCTGACTGTGAGCGGTCACAAGGTGGCTCACATGAGCTACCCAGAATGGAAGGCCTGCATGGAGGATGCTCTGCAGCAGGGCAGTCTGGTCATTGACATACGACGCCACGGCAAGAACAGTGAGTCTGAACTCTGTGTGTTTTGTTGGCGAGGCAGGAAAAAAAAGAAAGGAGGTGGGAATTGGGGAAAATGAAACGCACTTAGTGGGTTGCATTCTCCGAGTGACGGTTTAGTTTACGCTGGGTGGTTGGCTAAACGGTTTTGACATTTTGAATTGGTCCTTAAACTGTTGTGAAATCATCCATGAATGATCTCCTGACAGTTAAGCGGTAGAGGTTTTGGGAAGGGAAGGTGGTTTTATAATTGATATGGGACCTCGGGCTTTTTTTTCTTCTTTTCTCTACCAATCTCTTCATGTCTTTCTTTTATTCTGTTTGTCTCTCTCCATCCTTTTCCTCCCATATAGCCTACCTTGTCTTGTCGGTGTTCCTTTATGTATGCACGACGAGGTGTTTTACCTCATGGAGAACTTGCCTAACTCTGCAGGTGTTTTTTTTCTTCCATGTGTTAGCTTAACAGGCTTACCTGCACCTATCGCGTCCGCGCCACTTTGCCGAAACGGTAACCGTTGAAGCGAACGCGCTAACACACTTTGCTGAAGTAGTCGAAC
Organism: Lampris incognitus; assembly: GCF_029633865.1. Classification (NCBI taxonomy): domain Eukaryota; kingdom Metazoa; phylum Chordata; class Actinopteri; order Lampriformes; family Lampridae; genus Lampris; species Lampris incognitus. The sequence continues at coordinate 13,536,306 of NC_079221.1, read as the reverse complement.
CAAGTCTGGTAGCCGTGAGCCTGTTAGCGACACCGCAAAGTTTGTGTAGATTGCATGGCTGGGAAAGGTGGTTTCTCTGTCGTCGACACTATAACACACTGTATTCCCTTCTTAATGGTGGTTTTCTCTCATTTTTAAGTTTATGAAAGGACAACACTGTTTCTCGTTGTTGTTTTTTTTTCCCCCACAAATACACATACTCACACACATATACAAAGAGCCACACAGCTCATAACTCAACACGCCGTACATGCACACACGTACACAAACAAGCCTGTTGTGCCTATGCATAACCTGTATATACATCCCTATTTTTGCCATTGCGTTGTCTGCATGCAGACTGGGACAGAAACCTCACTTCCCTGCCATTTAAAAGCCATAAGACCATCAATCTGACCAGTACGGATCATCCAATACCTCTAGGTGCCTCGGACGCAAACACTGTCAACCCCAGCTTGGATTTCACTTCACGCACATCCACGGAAACGCTGGCGACCAGGGAGGCTCCCACCCATCCGATCATTGTGAGTGGCTCAGGTTAACTGACGTTGACACAAAGTTAATTACTTTCTGTTGTCCATTTTGGACGTGACTGGAAAAAGCCCAGATAAGGCCAAATTGATGAGCCAGGGTTTTTATGTACTTCCCAAACACTGCAGTAGTACCATTACTATCCTACCGTGTACGTAGAATGCAGCACAAGTGCCGGGGCGCACAACACATGTGTACATTACCGATCTGCTTGTGTATGCATGTTTGCAGGGTGTCGGGGAGGGGTTCTTGTGTAATTGTGATTAATGTCTTGTATAGTTTCTGTCTCCGAACGCCCCAAGACAAATTCCTGTTAAGTGCAAAGTTGGTGTGGTAATGAAGTATATTTAGCTCATGGCTTAACGCCTTCTCTCAGTGAGTTAACTCCATAAAACCTGATGCCTCCTGACAGGATGTGGCCTCCAACGGGCTCAATGGGGGCTTCCGTGAACAGCCAGTGACCATGAGAAACAAAGGTAAGGAGCCGAGCACAGACTTCCCTGGTTAGTGACGACAGTCGACGTTGCACAGAATGGGGGTATTTGTAAGGTTAAGACTAAGATTGCACAGAATTTGTCCAAATTAACTTGGCCTAATTTTCATTTAAACACAGAGGAGCTGCCAGAAGGAGTTCGAACCTGCAGATACGGTCGTCGCTGAGCTCTTGCAAAAAAACACCTCAAACAAGCACTAAATTACTCCCCTATCCTAAATCTGACCGCCTTGATTTAATCTCTTAAACAAGCACAAGTTATCTCTCAAATATCATTTTGACCACCATTTCTTGTTTTTCCATTGTTCTTGTGATTTTTCCTCTTTGGTCTTTATATTTATTCGGTTCGTCTTGTCTGGAATAATGGACCTGCCGGTTCCAAGACGGGTTTTTCTAAAAACCTCTCCTGTAGCACTTTTCTGTTTGGTTATTTACCTCTTTTATACTATCTTTTAATATGCTCAAATAAATAAACACAATTGGTCGTGTCCGCGGGTGGGAAGCCGGATGTGGGTATGTGTCCTGGTCGCTGCACTAGCGCATCCTCTGGGCGGTCGGGGTGCCTGTTTGGGGGATAGGAGGAACTGGGGGGATAGCGTGATCCACCCACGCGCTATGTCCCCCTGGTGAAACTCCTCACTGTCAGGTGAAAAGAAGCGGCCAGCGACTCCACATGTGTTGGAGGAGGCATGTGGTAGTCTGCAGCACCTCCCCGGATCAGCAGAGGGGGTGGAGCAGCGACCGGGACGGCTCGGAAGAGTGCGGTAATTGGCCAAGTACAATTGGGGAGAAAACCCGGGTAGTGTAGCGGTCTATTCCGTTACCTACCAACACGGGGGTCAACGGTTCGAATCCCCGTGTTACCTCCAGCTTGGTCGGGCGTCCCTACAGACACAATTGGCCGTGTCCACGGGTGGGAAGTCGGATGTGGGTATTTGTCCTGGTTGCTGCACTAGTGCCTCCTCTGGTCGGTCAGGGTGACCCCCGGATCGGCAGACGGGATGGAGCAGTGACCAGGACGGCTCAAAAAGATCAGGGTAATTGGCCAGATACAATTGGGGAGAAAAAGGGGAAAATTGAAAGAAAAAAAAAACAATTGGGGAGAAAAGGGGGGAGGCCAAAAAAAATAAATCAAATAAACAAAAAATAAGCCAGACATAGAAATATGACATCAGGGATGAGACGTCTCATGAGCCGTGTTTTGGAGCGAACATTCATAACGGTTTTGGAGAACATGCACATGTGTCTTCGTGAAGGTCCAGATACTGAGAGACGTTTGCTCTGCAAGATTGTTTTGTGTTTTTTTAAGTCTTTCACTGTGATTATCATGCATGCACACTGATATGTGGATGTCCTGTATATGAAAGCAGTATAAGGTGTTGTTCTTTGTGGTAAAACGCCTTTCACTCTTCCTCACCCTTCCCTCTTCTTCATCCCTCATATAGAGTCAGAACCCATAGCTTTGAAAAACCTCAAACGAAGGTCAGAGTTTTTTGAACAAGGTAAAACGCGTTGAGCTTAGCAGGGAAACGGACGACGGGGTTGGCTTGTCTGTAATTGGATGGCTGAGCGCTGCTTGCACCTTTCCTCAAATCTGCTGGTCCTCAAAGGGCCTCCCTCAGCTGACGTGCATGTTTTCTTGTTTTGTTTCTGTGTCAGCAAAAAAAAAAAGAAAAACCCCTCATGTTCAATTGATATGTAATCTCCGTGCTGGTAGATCAGCTGATCGCGGTTTGAGAGAAGCGAGGAGGAGCTGTCATCTGCTGTGTTTCGGATTCTGTCTCTTCTCACCGTCAGTCTGGTTTGTTGTGACGGTTTTAACTTTTCCGTGTCCCTCCCGTCTTCAGGTTGCGTTGGCTCCGGTGTCGGTGCGCTGGTCTATCTCTGTGGTAAACGAGGTTCAGCGTGCAGTGACCTCTCCACCTCCGCCGGCAATAACCCGCGACACTGACATGCTGTTCAGGCCAAGGGAGCCAAAATAGTCCCGATTAGATACCAGTTTAGTTTAGTTTAGTGGCAGTTTAGAAGAGTGATTCTCTACTTAAACATCTCATGAAGGGACAACTACAGTCAACTGAATCCTTATTATGTACAATAAAGACAAAATACCATAGCATGGTTATTATATAGTCAGTATCGTGTATCGTATGTAGTATTGTTTTGTCTAGTGTGATCTATTTGAGCCATATCAAGTCAAATTCCTCATACTTGGCCAATAAGTCTGATTCCAATTCTGATATAAACTGATATTTTATCCCCATTTTCATGGCCAATTCACTTGAGGTGTCACTGTAGGGGGCCCAAAAAAGCACTATCATCCAGGAACTACATTGTTATAATTTATTTATATGTCGGCATATGCATATTTCTTATGCGTGAGTCAAGATCAATATTGTATAGTTTTATGAACTAAGAGAGTAATGCCATTTTACATATATATATATAAAAGTACATATTTAGCTCCACTGGCCACACAGCATGCCAGACACAATGACTACATGTCAGCCACAAATACAGATCTCTTGATCGTTTTGTGTGTGTTTGTGCATGCGTGCTTGTGTGTGTGTGTATGTGTGATATCTTTGCAGTGTCCCGGCGAAACACTTTTTTGCCACTTTTGTCTTTGCTGCACATATTAAGAGTGCTCCTTGTGCATGTGACTGCGCATTAGGTCGGTTTCCTCCTGCATGCATGTTTTTGGTTGGTACTTGTTGGCATCTTGTGCATGTGGCCAATGAGCTGTTTTTGAACTGTGCTGTGATGCCCTTGAGTTGGTTTGATTCTAGTATTTTATTTTAGCAATTATTTCATTGATAATTGAACTCACCACTGTGAGCAGTTATCTGGTGTCAATGCCAACCTATAGGTGATCTTAAACTCGGAGTCGATAAAAACGAGCAGGTGAACTTAATAAAAGTTTTGTGGCTCCAGGCCTGTTGATAGCATCAATTTATTGCTGTTTTTTAAAATGTCATTCCCAGTGATGAAGTTATGCTCGACTGAAAACAGCTTCAGGCTTGTCAGCTTTTGTCGATACTGTAGATCACCTCCAGGCAACATTTTACATTGACATTATATAACCACTGCACTGACTGTACATGCCTGAAGTGTTTACTGGATGATCTTCTCTTTTTCAAAGGAGGCTCAGATTCTGCACTCTCAGACGTGAGTAGTACTCAGTACATACAGGCTATATTTTGCATGTGTTACTGTATCTATTAAAGCAGGTGCCTTGGGCATTACAATGGCTCAGGCCTTGTGTTAAGCTTTGTCTGGCCGTTCACTCCTAAATTACCTTGACTTCATAGGAAGAAACGGTGGCATAAAATCCACAAATACATCATAGAGAATCATGTCAACATACGTATATCTCGTAATTGTTGTGAATTTTACTTTAAAGACACTTGTCATTTAGGTCTACTGTGAAAATGTAGAAGGGAAACACTGTTGACCATGTAGAGCCCACACAGCAGGCTAATGGAGGCCATTAAACGAGTTTTATATATATACATATATACATATACACACACACATATATATATATATATGGATGCATGTGTAGTGGTGTGATATTGTATTAAATATGGCACTGGTATTAAATATGTATCCTGTCTGTTTATCAGGTGCCTGTCCCGTCAATCACTCCGTCCTCCAGTCGGTGGTCTTGGGACCCAGAGGAGGAGCGCCGACGACAGGAGAAATGGCAGAAGGAGCAAGAGCGCCTCCTGCAGGTGAAAAACTACAGTCTTCACTTTCATTGAGTATAATGATACATGTTGACCATACTGATACATTAAAGTTACAATCAAGTCAATTTTATTTGTGTAGCCCAATATCACAAATTACAAATTTGCCTCAAAGGGCTTCACAGCAACACAACATCCTGTCCTCAGGCCCTCACATCGGATAAGGAACAACTCCCTAAAAAAAAATCCTAAAATCCTAAAGATTTACATGCAAACAAATATTCATTTATACTACTTTGTCCCACAACTTCGTATTAAAGACAATAGTTAATCTACACATATGCAAATCAACAACGCTTTTGTAGTAGGGTGCATAGTGTTTTCCATCTTCATCATAGCAGGCAAATGAGGAAGAAGGCAAGCAGTGTTGAGTCTGAAGAAGTGAAGCTGTTGTGTCTAACCAACAGATATGACAGAACAAGCTGGTAGAAGACCTTTACCAACAGATAGTACATCAATAAGTAAAACTCAGGTTCAACCAGGTTTTATGTTTGTCTCTAATACAACAGCCCCATTGACTCTCATTCATTTAGAATGGAGCTCAGACAACACTCCCCTCACCACCACCTACATAGGAGACACACCGTTATCCGAACTGCTTATCCTGCTCTCAGGGTCGCGGGGATGCTGGAGCCTATCCTAGCAGTGATGGCCACCAGGCCATCACATGGCAAAACTACAAAACAATGATCTGTAATTTATATAAAGCCAATACCTCTTTCCTTCTGTTTAGTAATATGAAACATCCATGGATTTGCTATCAGTGTGGAGGGTCCACTGAAGACCTCATGAAACTACCCCCCCCCCATTTTTCTCCCCATTGTATTCGGCCAATTACCCCACTCTTCTGAGCCGTCCCGGTTGCTGCTCCACCCACCCCCTCTACTGATCCAGGGAGGGCTGCAGACTACCACATGCCTCCTCCAATACACGTGGAGTCACCAGCCGCTTCTTTTCACCTGACAGTGAGGAGTTTCACCAGGGGGACGTAGCACGTGGGAGGATCACGCTATTCCCCCCAGTTCCCCCTCCGCCCCCCCTGATCGACCGGGGGAGGCGCTAGTGCAGCGACCAGGAAACATAACCACATCCGGCTTCTCACCCGCAGACACAGCCCATTGTGTCTGTAGGGACGCCCGACCAAGCCGGAGGTAACATGGGGATTCGAACCGCCGATCCCCATGTTGGTAGGCAATGGAATAGATCACCACGCTACCTGGACACCTCTACCTCGCTTTGTCTTGTGCATAAACTGTTGAACACAATGTGGACAACCAATATTCAGGTGTACAAGGCTCAGTGTCTACTGCATCCTGCACAGTGTGTGTGTGTGTGTTCATTTCAAACCACATGACGTAAACCGTCTTGTATAACTGAAGCCAAAACCTCAGCCTGTTTAAAGGGGCTGATGGTCCCTCGGGAAATCTATTCCGTGTCAAATCATAAACGAGCTCCTCCGGTTAATCTAATCATGCATTATTACCAGAGATAATCCATTTAGGACACCTTCACACTAAACCACAGCGGCTCCCAGTGATCCCAGAATAGAAACTTTGCACAGCAGGTAAGTGCTTGAAACGGAGTTCACCATTGGTCCGGTATACAACAATCATACACCCGAGCCCCCACCCAGCCACTCTTCTGGGCGTCTATTTCTAGGTTTTGAGATCAAAAGGTGTCTGAACAGAGTGCTGCCGTAGCTGGGAGGGTTTATTTCCCCTCCTCGTTCATGTTCCCTGTTGGCCAGACGGCGGCCTGATTTCACGGTGTGTGGGAGAAGCTCGCCCAGGGCCACCGAGCTTCTCCAGGTTTATCAAATCTCAGGACAGAGTCTGAAAAAGATGAACGGTTGGATGGGAGATAGAGGAGCTTTGTGATGCAAATTTCGCAAACTTTTTTAGCACCATCATCGGTTTCTCTTATGCCCCTCACTTACAGGCTGGTCAGTGCACTTACCGAACTGTGTACTTTGTCGAAGGTTATGTAATTCAGAATAACTCAGAATAGGCCTTTGTAGTTTGACTTCAGTCTATTTTGTCTGCTGGATGCTTCTGAAAATGTGTTCCAGGGAACTAGCTCCACTTATGTCGACTCCAAACAACCAGTGTGTGTGTGTGTGTCTGTCTGATCTGAACTCAAGTGTTAACAATGTGCTGGAGTGACTGTTTTCGATCTTTTTTTTGTTGTTTTTTTTTTGTCTAGGAGAAATATAAGCGCGATCAGGAGAAATTGGAGGAGGAATGGCGTAAAGCCCAGCAGGAGATTGCGAGCATCGCTCACCAACAGCAGGAGGTAGGCGACCAGTCCAACAAATCACCCTGTTGATTCTGTTTTATATGAATCATTTTCACTCATACTGCACAACAATACTTTCCAAACATGTGGACATGTGTCGCACATGTGTTGGTGTTGTGCCTTGATGGAATGGAAAGCTGCACGTGGCTAAACACAACTTCTCCATGTGCACGTTATGTTGCATCATGTACACATATGATGTAAGTTATGTATCAATACATAATTAAACAATATCAGCGAGGACATGGGGTAATTTAATGATTACTACAGTGGTGGGGATAAAAATCAATTCAGTGGTGTCCAGGTAGCGTGGCGGTCTACCAACATGGGGATTGCCGGTTCGAATCCCCATGTTACCTCCAGCTTGGTCGGGCATCCTTACAGACACAATTGACTGTGTCTGCGGGTGGGAAGCCGGGTGTCGGTATGTGTCCTGGTCGCTGCACCAGCACCTCCTCTGGTGGGTCAGGGCGCCTGTTCAGTGGGGAGGGGGAGAAGCGGCTGGTGACTCAACATGTATCGCAGGAGGCATGTGGTAGTCTGCAGCCCTTCCCGGATCGGCAGAGGGGGTGGAGCAAAGACCAGGACAGCTCGGAAGAGTGGGGTAATTTGCCGGGTGCAATTTGGGAGAAAAAAAAGGGGGGGGTCATTCAGTGCAAAATCACAACAGTAAGCCATGGAGATTTAAATATGGCAGCATTCCTCTTGACTCACAATGTTGAAGCACAATGCTATGATTTCTACATCTCTGAATCGGTGAATCTGAATTATTTTAATGTTTTACTCAAGGAAGCAAACTCATGTCTTGAGCTTTTCTAACAACTGGGGCCTAATATAAATGCATTTTGTTTTACATTTTCTTTGGATTATTGAGGGAATGGGCCTTAAATAAAACTAATATTTATAATATCGTGACATGAAAAAAATCGCAATATGTATTGAATTTGTACCAGTGACTTGGGAGGTGCCTGCTGAGTCCCGGCCTGAGATTACTACATTATTTCTACAGACAGTATTGTGAAAATTCCTTATTATTCTTTGGGTCATTTAAATTAATAGTTTGATGAGGGGGAAAAAAAGTTGTTTTGTAAAAAAATAGTCCCCAAACCTGGCGAGCTATCACCATGGCATTAATACATAGGGACAATTTCAACTATGGCAACCAGCTCAGTCCAAAAGATGGAAGTAAGATGACAAAAGGCACAGAAATTTTCAGCAACAGTATACAGAGACAGGAGAGTGTCTCCAACCATGGTAAAGATGACTGGTAGTATTATAGAACCGGTCTCCATCATACACATGGAGAAAATAATGATTTATTAACAGAGGAAAGTTGCATATTTCAGCTTTAAATCACAGCTATGAACCCTGGGAGCTGGGTCAGACCTCCTTGTTTTATAATTTATGTTAGTTTTTAAATTGGTAAAAATGATCAAAGTTTGTTGTGTGATTCAAGCCTTCATCCGTTCTCTGCCCCATCTCAACCACTGCAGCCAATGAGCCTAAGGGCAAGCATCCACAGCATCAGCCCACACTCCCCCCTCTCGCCCCTCAGCCAGCCCACTTCTCCATGGGAGGACCAGGCGGAGGAAGAAGAGAGGAGGAGGAGGGAGGAGCAGGAGCGACAAAGACAGGCGGAGGAGAAGAGGAAGAGGGAGGAGGAGGAGAAAGAGCTCCAGCGTCTTCAGAAGGAGAGGAAGAGGAGGGAGGAAGAGGAGTTAAGACGGCAGAGGAGGCGAGAGGAGGAGAAGCGGGAGGAAGAGGAAAGGAGGCATCAGGAAGAAGCAGAGTGGCAGCGAAGGGAGCAGGAGAGAGTCCAGGAGCCTACGCCGTGGTCAGTTTGAATGAAAAACAGACTTGGTTTTAATATCTGTCGCCCCTTCATCTGCTTGTCATGCTGGTGTCGACAAAACCATGTACTAACTTTAAAGAGCAACTAAACCCGATGCCACTTTAGTGAGTTTTCTGCTGTCTACAGGTGAAAAACCATCTATAAGTGCTGGGCTGAACTTGGGCCCAAGTGATGTTAGCATAGCAGCATAAACACAACTGCAGCTAATAACATGATTGATGGGTCCTTTTGATTCAGGTGTGAAAGGAATTAAGCATTAACAAGGGTACTTTAGCCTGAAAAAAAGATTGACCACTCTGAAAATGGCCACTAGGGTGCGCTCAAAGTGCAGTAAAATGATGGGAGTAAATGGCCGAATTTCACAAAAAAAGTATAAACCTTGCAATTTTAGGGAGTTATCTTTTACATTTGGTCTTGTGATGGCCTGGCGGCCTGTCCAGGGCGTCTCCCCGCCTGCCGCCCAATAACTGCTGGGATGGGCCCCAGCATCCCCGCGACCCTGAGAGCAGGATAAGCGGTTCGGATATGGAATGGAATCTTCTACATTTGCTCATTTCTTTAAAGACTGTTTCCATACTAGATGGACCTGTAGCAAACACAACTGACATGTGACTTGTAGTTTTTAGAAAATAAAGTTTTATTCTCTTCTTCTTCAAGTAATGTCATCGCAGCACACATGTGCATGTTGGTTTTGATTACATCCTGTTCAACCAATACAGCCAATCAGAACTGTTTAGCCTCGTGGCTACAGAAGCTATCTTCTAAGAAATATGTAAGGGTGAGACTGCAGTGACTTTATTATTTATTTAAAGAGTATTTTGATCTATCACCTTCCAGAACCTGGTATATAACGAACGAAGATTGATGACTGTAGTCAAATAAAGTACGTGTTTAGCCGTGTCTCGGCCATTCATTCAGATGCCGGTCACACTTGCTAGTGGTAGAGGACGCTCACAAATGAAGGAATAATGGAAGAGATAGCGAGTGGCGGCTCTTATTCAAGTAAACCATCTTCAGCGTTGGCACACCTAAATCAAACGGAGCCATCCTTAATTTTATCTGCTGCAGCCGTGTTTATCCTGCCATGCTTATATCACTTCAGCCCAGCACTTACAGATGGTTTTTCCGATTTCATATGGCAGAAAACTCAAAAAGTAGCATCGGGCTTAGTTGCTCTTCAAAACAGAACCTGCAAAAAAACAAAAAGCAGAACCTGCGTTTGTTGCTTCTGAGTTACCGCAACTCACAATCCAACTTCTAATCTGTCTTCATTGGCTTTTGTCATCTGTCTGTGTGCTCTTAACCCCTGTACTGCCTCTCTACCTTTAACCAAAGGGGTGGTGTATCCTATGGCTTTTCCCATGTCCATCCTGAGATAACATTTACAGACAGGTCAGTATTTATAAAATGTGCATGAACGTTATTCAGTGTGTGTCATCTTGTGTTAACATTCAGCAAAACTTTACAGCTCATCGTGACATTTGTGCACATCACCTCTTCTCTGTCATGTCCCATTAACAAAAAAAAAAAGTACTGGGCATCCGGGTGGCGTGGTGGTGTATTCTGTTGCCTACCAATACAGGGATCGCCGGTTCGAATCCCTGTCTTACCTCTGGCTTGGTTGGGCGTCCCTACAGACACAATTGGCCGTGTCTGCGGGTGGGAAGCCGAATGTGGGTATGTGTCCTGGTCGCTGCACTAGCACCTCCTCTGGTTGGTCAGGGCGCCTGGGGGGAATAGCTCGATCCTCCCACATGCTACGTTCCCCTGGTGAAACTCCTCACTGTCAGGTGAGAAGAAGCGGCCAGTGACTCCACATGTATCGGGGGAGGCATGTGGTAGTCTGCAGCCCTCCCCGGATCGGCAGAGGGGGTGGAACAGCGACTGGGACGGCTCGGAAGAGTGGGGTAATTGGCCAAGTACAATTGGGGCAAAAAAAAAAGGGGGGGGGGAATCAACAAAAAAATAGAAGTAAAATAACTTTCTTTCAGCGGTGACAGAAATGCATGACACAGCAGAGTGAATTTAAGAGTAACTACTTTGACCTGCTGTACGTCACCTTGGGTCAGTCAATTACGCCTCTAATTGACGTTGGCCCAAAACCCTCTAGAATAGTGCAAGACATGATTGCTTTCATCGATTTTGGTTTTATTAGCTTTTTAAATCTGTTTGGTTTGATTAACAGGGCAAAGTCCAAATCAACACCCCAGCTTGATGAAGCGGAGAAACCAGAAGGGAAAGGTCAGTCAACTCACCCATCGATACACTTAGGGAGAGTTACATTACCAATCCCCTGATGGAGTATAACTACCCTGTCATTTCTAAAGAGATATGCGAGTATGAGACTATGAAAGAGGCTGTCATAAGGAGCCGGGGGACAGCGTGTGTGTACACACATGGATGTGCATGGTGTTTGTCTGCATATGCTTCGTTATCTGAGTTTATGTGCACATATTGGTGTGTGCACATTTGGTTGCAAGCACACAAACACGTATTTTTAAAGAGCCTGTCTCCCAGGTACGTACAGGCCCATAAGGAAAACGCTGCTGGAGGAGAAGATGAAGCATGAGTACAACAGAAATGCCCAGAGTCTGAGGGCAGTGTCCGAACTGGAGATGGAGAGGAGAAATATCCTCAATGCCATGAGATATAGAGAGCCAGAGAGAGGTGGGCCGGGTCCCCAAACTCTCCAATCAATCCTCCTCCGAATCAATCCATCCCTATGTTGGTTCCTTCAGTCAGCTAATCAGTCGAGTCTGACATCCCACCAAATCAAAGCCAAGGCTGTATGATGAACAGCTGACCATTCAACTGATCAACCAATCAATCAGTTAGCTACCTAGCAAATAAGTCACAATGAAAAAAATGGATGTGTTTTGTTGTATTTGCCTGTTTTGCTGCAAATCTTTTTATTCAGCCCTCAGTGGATATGCATCTCACACAACTCTGTTGGGCAAGTGTATCTTATGGGATTTCCTAATTTCTAATTACACCAAAATGAATTCCCTAATCACTTCCATTGTAAGATTGAATATCAGCTTCTTCTCCATCATAATTTTGTCCACTTTTCTGCAAATTGCAGCAGGGTTTCCCATGTGTCTTGGAAAACCTAGAAATGTATATACACGAGTGTTGCAGTTGTGGAAAATGCCTGGAAAATAATGAACCTGATCAAATGTCCTGGAAATATTATTGAGGACATGGAAAATTGTAACACGGGGTTATAAAATCACCTGCTAAGATGGCATATTTGAAGTGTAATTCTTAGCTGAGATGTGACATCAGTGTGTTCAGTCACACAGTCCATTTAGAGACTGTTGAGACTTCAACTGATAGTTCGCACTGAACAATATGACCTTCTGTCAGCAACGCCTGTCATGGATATCCAAGCAAAAGGCCTGGAAAACGATTTCTGAAAAGGACTGGGAACCCCATGCAGAAACTTCCCATCATCCAGCAGAAAATAAGTTTCATAAATGAGTCCATGTCTTCTCTCTGTCCATGTGTAGTGACGGGGAGTGTTGCGGGCGAGGTGTCATGGAGGGACTCTCAGAAGAAGAGCCAGCAGTCGGTGTCTCAGGCGGAGGTGGAGAGGCAGCAGATCCTCCAGGAGATGAAGAAAAAGACTCATCTGCTGACAGACAGCAGCTGGATCCGCCAGTCTGCCGCCGCCACCATCACCAACAAGGAACCCATCATCCTGCCCATGCGTCGGTACGGTATCTCTCTACTCTGGTCTGTCTTTCCCAGCTGCCACTGGGTTGACGTGAAGACGTCAAGCGGGCAGATCCATCTGACTTTGGTTCGAGTCTTTTACTGTCAATGTACTAGTGTGGTTTGACAGGTTGGGGAGCAAATCCCCACTTTTACTATTCAGTGGCGATGTGGGCTTCCTCTGTTTGAATAACCAGAGAAATACCAATAATCTCCAATGTGACCCGGGTGCTCTGTGTGAACACATTGGTATTAAGTGGTGCTGGCGGAGGTCTGGCTGCCAGTCTGAATCTGCATTTCCAAATCTTGTCATGTCATGTGTGTTAAAGGGTGGTTTTTACATCCTGCATCTTATTTTTGTAGTTTTTGTCATCATGCATATTGGTTATGATAGCATTTTATTCACCAGCTTCATTCTGTAGATTTTGGACACAGGACCACGGCTGGACTCAGCTTTAAAGCAGTGTCTTATGGGACAAGTGAACAGGAGTCTTTAAACAACAAACCCCCCTAGTGTGTCAGTCAGACTGTGTCCATGACCTATGACTTCTCTATTGTGCTGGCCAGCTAGTATGGATGTTACTACTACTTAGGGTAAATATAGGTTGCTACTTCCTGCAGGGTAAATCAGGAAGTAGATCAGCAATGTCATCCACCATTAATGATACTGGAAATCTCACATCATAACTTTTAAACTTTCACTTCCAAAATGTGATAGTGCTATTGGAAATTGGGTTGAAACATGTCTGACACTCATGTTCAGTTTTCCCATTAGACACTCTTGTAAAGCTGACTCCAGTTGCGGTCCTGTAATGAAGCCGGAAAATAAAACATTCACAACAGCAAAAACTACAAAAATGGTTGTAAAAAAAAAAAAAATTCTTTTAAGAACCATGAAAGTATTAAGGTGGGTACAGCTAGCAGCCACACATTTTAAGTGCTTCTACTAACCAGCTAACATGGAGTGGCTTGGGTTGGCTTTGCAGAGGGGAGTCTCTCGACAACTTGACCGGCCTTCGTAACTCTTGGAGGTCGTCATGGACCCCCGGGAGCACCTCCTCCATCCCCAACTACAGCCGGCCTCACTCCGCCCTCTCTGGCAGCACGTCCTCCTACGGTGGTGGGGTCACATTTGGGGCCCGATCAGGCTCCGCCACCCTTCCCTCCTCTTACTCCATGGGATCGGTCAGAGGTGGGGCAGGGACCCCCTCATCCCCGTGGTCCCAGCAGTCACCTTCCCTCTCCCCCACATACCCCTCCCCCACCACCTCTCCAGAGCCCGCCTCCGAGACACGCCTGCCTCAGCAGCGTAGCAGGTAAACGCCCCGTCTCAAGCCTGTAAGTCGCCTCGCTAGCAGCGCCACACAGGCCAACTCCTCACCGCCGACTGGTCCGCTGGGTTACAGACTGTTTATCACATTCCAGTAAAACAGGGGTGTTTTACAAAACAGGATTAGAGAGTTACTCAGATAACTTTAAAAGGTGTTGTGATATTTTATTTACTATTAGAAGTCACCATAATGTATGACCGAGTCGTATTCCTGAACGTAATGTCCAAGTTTTGTTTCACTGATTCAGATCAGTACAACCAGGCTACATCATCATCTTTTCCACAGTTATCTGGTTAACTTTCTAATCCGGCTTGGTGGAACGGCATAACTCAACAGGTTTTATTTAAATTCTGTGTATTGCTTTGATACAGATTCTCTTTGTTCATTTGGCAGCATAAATTTTGGTGTGTGTACTCGTTTTTCTAACCCAATGGGACCCAGAAGGCCCCTTTAGGATAGAAAAACCAGAAACCACCTACCTTGGGGGCCATTTTATGGGGCCCCACAAGGAAAAGGGTCTATTTTAGGGTTAGGACTTAGGTTTTGGGTCAAGGTTAGATTTAGGGTTAGGCATGTAGTTTGTGTGGTTAAGGTCAGGGTCAAGGGCTAGGGAATGAATGTAGTCAATGAGGAGGTCCCACAAGTATAGATTTGCGAGGATGTGTGTGTGTGTTATGAGGATCAATTTGAGTTTTCAACCATCAGAGTGAGGACATTTTGTCCGGTCCTCGCTTGTTTAAGGGCGTATTTTAGGCTTAGGACCTGGGTTTAGGGTTAAGGTTAGAATTGGGATTATGTTAGGGTTAGACATGTAGTTATGATGGTTAAGGTTAAGTACTGGGGAATGAATGTAGTCAATGAGGATCCTCACAAGTGTAAAAATGTTGAGTGTGTGTGTGGGGGGGGGGCGAAGTGGGGCCCCATATTTTGTTTTCTGTTGGACCCGCTGTTAAAAAGTTTTATTGTTTTATATTGACATATTCTACACATTAACTCTCATTTGAAACCCAACAGATTTTACCTTAAGTCTTTGTGTTACTTTAATAGACTTACACCGTTTTTCCATCCAGCTGCATATGTGTGTGTGTACATTTGTGTGGCTGCATCTGCCATGTGACCATGCATTAAAACCTCTGTGTGTATGCACATGCAAACCATGTGTGGTGTGTGTGTGTGCTTGGTTCCCCAGTCATGGTTGACGGTTGTATGTTCTGTAAAACAGGTCAGTGAGTGGCAAGAAAATCTGTACTTTCTGTGACAACCCGCTGGGGAAGGGAGCGGCCATGATCATCGAGTCCCTCGGGCTCTGTTATCATTTGGCTTGTTTTAAGGTGAGACTTCTAAAAATCCATGCTGGACTCCTGTGGCCCAGAAATTGGAGCCCTTCTTGACTGGTCCAACACAAACTAATTTTGTCTGATCATTCCAGCCATGATCTTCCACTACTAACCCGGTAAACAGAAACAGCTTACAACAGAACCTGTCTAACGGCCGAATTGAGTAGAATTTCTATGAAACCACCAAGATCCTCTTTTCCCGTGCCAATTCAAAACTAGAGAAAACTAACCAACGTCTCATTTCGTGGTCTGTAAACTCTTCCCTACGCTGCACGCTGGCTGCTGTTTCATCCCTGAGGCTTTCTCGACACTTGGGTTTAAACTGTGAGTCTGCCAAACTGATAAGTGATCCCACCGTCAGCCATTGTCTGCTGCAGCTCATTCATTCACAGTTTGTTTTCTGCTCCTGGTGGCTGTCACTTTGCAGTGCATGTAATCCAGGGCCCTCAGTCTGTTGACACTCCTCGCTCCTCCCTGGGCGGTGAATGCCCGGGGGGGGGGGGGGTTTAGCTGATCTGGCTGACTGACTCCATCTCTAACCCTTCCCTCTTCTAAACTCCTCAGTGTATCGACTGTAAGTCCGACCTGGGAGGATCGGAGACCGGGGCTGAAGTCAGAATACGAAACAAACAGCTCTACTGCAACTCCTGCTACATGCGATTCAAAAGTGAGTACGTTAGCAAACAAGTACACACCATAATAATGTTAGGATGAGAATCACAACAGTGGTGTGTCTTTCTTGTGAACCGAATGATGTGGGATCATGTTTTGCAGCTGGAAGTAAGTCTCCTCTGTTTTACACTGACACTGTAAAATGGAAGATTTCGCAGCGTTGCAAGAGCTAAAGTTAGTTCGTTTGAATCATGTTAGACAAGCAAGACTTTTATCAAAAGACTGATCCGGGTAGCATAGCGGTCTATTCTGTTGCAACGGTAGGCAACCACGGAGATCGCCGGTTCTAATGCCCGTGTTACCTCCGGCTTGGTCGGGTGTCCCTACAGACACAATTGGCCATGTCTGCGGGTGGGAAGCCAGATGTGTCCTGATCACTGCACTAGCACCTCCTCTGGTTGGTCAGGGCGCCTGGGGGGAATAGCTCGATCCTCCCACATGCTACGTTCCCCTGGTGAAACTCCTCACTGTCAGGTGAGAAGAAGCGGCTGGCGACTCCACATGTATTGGAGGAGGCACGTGGTAGTCGGCAGCCCTCCCGGGATCATCAGAGGGGGTGGAGCAGCAACCGGGACGGCTCAGAAGAGTGAGGTAATTGGCCAAGTACAATTTGAAGAAAAGGGATAAAAAAAGATTGATTTGGGAGAGGGAGAATGTCTTACATAGATCTCAGGCAATGGTGTTTCTAGGATGTCCTACCTGAATGAACCCACATGGACAATACCGAGTGATAGAATATTAGGGAATAGTGGTGGGGGAGAAGAAATAATATATTTTGACAATTTTCTCGCCAATGAGAATCGTAATTTTTACAAAAAAATCAAAATCTTAAAATATCTTGCAACTTAATTTCATGCTTAGATGCACTCACACCTTTTTTTTTGCAAACCCCGAATCTACACAGATGGAACAGTGAAACGTGAGACTGAATGTCAGTTTGTGAGGGAGTGAGTTTGCAGCCAGGTTCATGTTCATGAGGCACTTGTCTAAAATACAGCAGGCATATTACCTCTGGCTTGGTCAGGCGTCCCTACAGACACAATTGGCCGTGTCTGCGGGTGGGAAGCCGGATGTTGGGTATGTGCCCTGGTTGCAGCGCCTGTTCGGGGGGGGATAGCATGATCCTCCCATGCGATACGTGCCCCTAGCAAAACGAAACTCCTCACTGTCAGGTGAAAAGAAGCAGCTGGCGACTCCACATGTATCGGAGGAGGCATGTGGTAGTCTGCAGCCCTCCCCGGATCGGCAGAGTGGGGTAATTGACCGGATACAATTGGGGAGAAAAAAAAGGGGGAGGGGGGACAAACAAAACAGCAGCAGTAGGAACCGTGGGTTGAGGCTTTGTTAATGTGGAATACTGCTCTTCCCTTCTCCGCAGTGGGCCAACCCACCGCCATGTGACACGGCCGTTCTCCAGCAAATTGATGAGGAGACTACTTAGAACAGCGACTTGCCAACGCTGCGACCACGCCAACCAGCCAGGACACATGATGGCAGTCTTTGACATGATGACATATATGACTTTAGACTGCCCCGGTTGAATAGTCAATGAACAAATCACTCATACATACTCCTTTTTGCAGCGTGTGATTGAGAGGGTGAGCTTGAAACTTAGCTTAAGTTAATGTGTTTATATGATATTAAGTATTACAATTTGTACAAAGTATAAGGGATGTGCATGCACCACAGAGTTTTTAGATGTTTTACCCTGAAACACAAGAGTCATATTGTCCGTA
Organism: Lampris incognitus; assembly: GCF_029633865.1. NCBI lineage: Eukaryota > Metazoa > Chordata > Actinopteri > Lampriformes > Lampridae > Lampris > Lampris incognitus. Next base: position 13,518,599 of record NC_079221.1, on the reverse strand, counting down.
AGAGCATTTGAGGCAGATCTCTTTTTTTTTTTGTGACGGCTACTTTGACAGATTCCAGCGACAGACGAGGTATTTTATCTTATGTTAGATTAAGGGATCCCTGCAAATATCAGCGCATCTAACTAAGCTTCATTTCTGCTGAATCTTGTGCTATTAACACGTCAGTCGACGAATGCATTCTTATCGTTTTTGTGTTAATATTTGTATCAGGGGAGAAGAAATTAGAGATGATGTTAATTCAAAATATATACGTAAAATGTTCAAGGTTTGTTTGGAGAGCACTTACAAGGAGTTTGCATTGACAGGTTGAAGATTCCACACTTGCAGGGTTTTTTTTGTTCCTTTCCTTTCCTGAGAAAAGATATATCATCAGATGGTATTGAGGCAAACTTTCTTCAGTAACATTTGTAAATAAAATGACCAAATGTTAATCCCGTCTGACTTATTCATTTAACTCTGAAATTGCTTACTTAAATTCTCAATATTGTACTCAGTGATGCAAGAGCTAGCTCTGTAATCAGAATCCATTTTCTATTTTTCCTTCGCTCTCTCTCTCTAGCATTTTCACATCTCTCTCTTTCTCATCACAGTGGTAATGAAGGGAATTTCAATGAGGCTTTGTGCCAGGTTCAGAGGACCTGCCTGCCATGCTCTCCACAGCCATTTTGTCATACATATTTCATTCTGCCTGCATGCATTATATTTGATTACACTGCGATTTGCTGTTTTCCTGATGTTGTTCTGCAATTCTGTTTAATGAAATATCTGCACAAACATTTAACTGTGATGAGCAAATGAGTGGAAATCTCTGATTGCCCAGTTCTTAAATGCATTTAACAGATGACATGAGGGTGTGTTCCTGTTTTCCACATATGAAAATAAACTTATCTGAGTTTATTTGTCGATTAAAACAAGTTAAACTGAGCACAAATAGTCCATCTCAAATTCTAACATTCATATTTTTATGTATAGTTTTCCGGTCTGTCTTGTGGGCAAGATTTTAATAACAATGGTTCAGGAACGAGCCGGGTCCACATGGCGCTGAGAATAGTTAAGTGGCCAAAGCAATCCCACCGTATTTTCAAAGCCAATGCCACAACCAACCCATTAGAGGCTTTTTCATGGAGATTGGAGCCGCGTCAGGATGAATGGCACGTGTCTGATGGGGATTTCAAGGAAGACAAATGTTTGGCCAGATAGGAGAGCTGAGATGATACTGCTGTTTTATCTGATGTCAAACATCCACTCTTACTGTTTTAACATACTATATACAGTGGCTTCAGAAAGTATTCAGACCCCTTCGCTTTTTGCACAATTTATTGTGCTGTAGACTTAATTTTAGATGGATGAAATTGTTATTTTTGCCAATCAATCTAAACTCAATAACCTGGAGTGCAGAAGAGAGGTGAAGAAGAGTGCAGACAGGGTGGAGTGGGTAGAGAAGAGTGCCAGGAGTGATTTGTGACAGAAGGGTACCAGCAAGAGTCAAAGGGGAGGTTTACAAGATGGTTGTGAGACCAGCTATGTTATATGGTTTGGAGACAGTGGCACTGACGAAAAGACAGGAAGCGGCACTGGCAGAGTTGAAGATTTTCATTGGGCGTAACGAAGAAGGACAGGATTAGGAACGATTATATTAGAGTGACCGTTCAGGTTGGATGGTTTGGAGACAGCAAGAGAGGCAAGACTGATATGGCTTGGACATGGAGGAGAGATGCTGGGTATATTGGGAGAAGGATGCTGAATATGGAGCTGCCAGGGAAGAGGAAAAGAGGAAGGCCAAAGAGGAGGTTTATGGATGTGAGGGAGGACATGCAGGTGGCTGGTGTGACAGAGGAAGATGCAAAGGACAGGAAGAGATGGAAACGGATGATCTGTTGTGGCGACCCCTAACAGAAAAAGCCAAAAGTAGTAGTAATCTAAACTCAATAACACAGTGAAAACATTTTTTTTTAGAAATATTTGCAATTAAAAATCAAAACTGAAATCTCTTATTAAAATAAATATTCAGACCCTTTGCTGTGGCACTCCAAATTGGTGTCAGGTGTATCCTGTTGGCTTCAACTATCATTAAGATGTGTCTATAACTTGACTTGAGTCCACCTGTGGCAAAGTGAATTGATTGGACATATAGTTTGGAAAGGCACACACCTGTGTGTATATAAGGTTCCACAATTCACACTGTATGGCAGGCCAAAAACCAAGCCAATAAGTCCAAGTAAGTCTCTGTACACCTGCATGATAAAATTGTGGTGAGACATAGATCAGGGCAAGGTTATAAAACCGTTTCTAAAGCTTTGAGTGTTCCCAGGAGCACAGTGGCCTCAAGAATAGTGAAATGGAAGAAGTTTGGAACCACCAGGACTCTTCCTAGAGTTGCCTGTCCAGCCACACTGAGTAACCGGGAAAGAAGGGCCTTGGTCAGGGAGGTGACCAAGAACCCAATGGTCACTCTAACAGAGCTTTGGAAGTCCTCTGCAGAGATGGGAGAACCTGCAGTGAGGACAACCATCTCAGCAGCATGCCATCATTCGGGACTTTATGGTAGAGTGGCTAGATGGAAGCCACTCTTGAGTGAAAGGCATGACAGCTCACTTGGAGTTTGCCAAATGGTATTTAAAGTACTCTGAGAGAACGATGAAAAACTTTCTCTGGTCCGATGAGACAAAAATTGAACTCTTTGGGCAGAACTCCTAGCACTATGTCCGGTGAATACTATGTGTGGCGAGCACCAGGCACTGCTCATTACCTGGCTAATACCATCCCTGCGATGAAGCATGGTGGTGGCAGCATCATGCTATGGGGGGGGGGGGGGCTTCTCAGCAACAGGGACAGGGAGACTGGTCAGAACTGAGGATGGATGAATGCAGCCAAATACAGAGGTCCTTGAAGAAAACCTACTCCAGAGTGCACGCAACCTCAGACTGAGGCGATGATGGTTCACCTTTTCAGCACAACAATGACCTGAAGCATACAGCCAAGACAATGCTGAAGTGGCTTCGGGACGAGTCTGACTGTCCTTGAGTGGCCCAGTAAAAGCCCAGACTTAAGCCCCATAGAACATCTGTGGAGAGATCTGAAGATGGCAGTTCAAAGACGCTTCCCATCTAATCTGATGGGACTTTGAGAGGATCTGCCAGGAAGAATAGGATAAACCATCCAAATTCAGGTGTGCAAAGCTTGTAGAGACTTACCCAAGAAGACTCGAGGCTGTAATCGCTGCCAAAATGGCTTCTACAAATCACTGAATTAAGGGTGTGAGTACATAAGAGATTTCAGTTTTTGCTTTTTAATCAATTTGTGAAAATATCTAAAAACGTGTTTCAAATTTGTCATTGAGTGTAGATTGATGGGTAAAAATGGCAATTTCATCCATTTTAAAATTAAATCTATAACACAAAGCGTACAAAAAGTAAAGGGTTCTGAACCCTTTCTGAAGCCAGTGTGCATATACTATATACGAACTCGATTACATATTTACATACATTGCCTTCTGATTAACTCTGCCTTACTGAGAGAGAGATTATTATGGTTATACTACTGACTTTTTGGCTTCACAATCAGTGTCTGTTGTGTTCAGGTCTCATGTCCTGTGGTCCTCGATGGTTAATTAGATCTTTTCTAACGTGCGGTTGTTTTAGACCAACCACAAGGGGCCGCTGTGTTCACATCCAACAGTATTAAATGCAGAACTGGCTCTTGAATTAGGGTCGATGTAGGTCGGCAGGACGATTTGACACATTAAACTTCTCTATTTTACATTATACACTGACATGTAGAGGTATATCAGCTGTTATTTACCCTATACTTAGTTTACCTATTTTGTAATTTTATAGAAAAGTTCACAAATGTTGTGCAAGTCACTTTCCATCTTCGCTTTGACAATTCTTTCCTCAAAGGCTTCAAATATTACTTATTATTATTAATACTATTACTTCATGTATTACTATTGTTAGAGGAAACGCTGTGGATAAGTCAGTTTCCATCTCTGCTTTGATAGCCTTACTCTTAAAAAATGCATCTTGATAGCCATCAGGTTTAGCCAAATCACATAAAAATCCCAGTGTAAACCGACTCAAGACGCATTAAAGAATGTGTCTTGGGTCTGTTTACAATTTGACAGCTATCAGATTTAGTTGAAACACTTTTATTCTACTTGTACACAGGGTGTCTACAAGTAGCTTGGCTAAACTGTTCTGATTTATTTATTGTCGTTTTTTTTTTTTTTACCTGTTAATACAGACGTCACCAGATTAGAAGTTATGGGAAACCCGGAGAGGTCTGCTCACGCCAGAAACCCTCAGACTAAATCCAGCTGCCATCTGGATTGATCCTAACATGAGTGCTGTCTGGGCGGACCTGTTGCCACGGCTCGCAGGCTGCATGTCAGAGCTCAACAGGAATTAAGGAAGGTAGACATTAATTAAGGCATCTCAGAGGCAAGATTAAGATGGCTTGGACATGTGTGGAGGAGAGATGCTGAGTATATTGGGAGAAGGATGCTGAATATGGAGCTGCCAGGGAAGAGGAGAAGAGGAAGGCCAAAGAGGAGGTTTATGGATGTAGTGAGGGAAGACATGCAGGTGGCTGGTGTGACAGAGGAAGACGCAGAAGACAGGAAGAAATGGAAAGGGATGATCCGCTGTGGCGACCCCTAACGGGAGCAGCCGAAAGTAGTAGAGACATTAATTAAGGCAAAGCTCAAACACCTCACCCATCTGGACTCGTCTTTCAGACTCGTGTCCATCTGTGGTTTGCAAGACTCTATATGCTCAATAGATTTAACCGGATTTACCCATTTCCAGCAGCCAAAAAACATACAGTAGCCTAAATGAAAAACTGAATCTCCATTTATGAGACATGAAAATCATGGTGTCTGTCTGAAATGTTTGATCAGCAATCAAATTCAAAAAGGTATGTGTCAGTTACCAATAATGAAGACTGTGAGCCTGTTAGACTCACGGGTTCACTGTCACCAGTAAATGGAACGTGTTGAAATGCCTTGAAAATGCCCGTTTCTTGTATTTTCCCTGGTAACAGAAGTGTGCATTTGATATGAGATGTGAATATGAATGGTCAACTGGGCTACCCTGCCGAGTTAGACCAGAAATTCAGAAAGGTTTGTGTATGGGTTTTTATGTATTTAGTCACTCATAACCCCTTCCCTCTCTGTGTTTAAAAACTAGAGCAGTATTTTGTTACGCTAAAAAAAAACTTGGTCATGAACATTTTCTAATGCTCCTAGACAAATGTGCCAACTTTACAGCTGAATTATTTCCATGCATGATCCGTTTGCCAAACACTGCAACACACGGACTAACCTCTTTCTTTGCCAGGGGTAGAAGATCAACTTGCTCTGGGACTCCTCATTTCAAACGACGACGACGACGACACACTGCAGTTCACCACACTTGGCAAGAAGACACACACAACATGCCGTTGGTAATGTTCAACACTTCAGAGTTATTTCTTTTATTTGCTGGTGTCTTAAATGGCTCTGATAAACAATACTCTATTCATCCAAATATGGAAAGATGTTTTGTGACTTCACTGAAGTAAAAAATCTCATTCCCATTATGAAATGTGCACTAACATCTCTGACACACAAACGGGTAAGAAGCCCATTCACATGGAGCTTCATCTTTGGGACACCGATGGCACTGATCAGTGATTATTCAGGGAAATTGAAGGTTATATTCTGGTTTCCTGTCCTCCGCATGTGTGCTGAATAGATTCTGATGAATACTCACATTCATTGTGACTGCAGGAGGATGTTCTGTGGATGTCCATTACGCCTGCCTTGTGACCGTTTGCTCATCCCATCGCACATCCACACGTGTTCATGTTCAGGGAGTGAAGGACAGATGTCAGACATGGATGCTGTTTGGGAGGAAATCATCCATGTCTTGTAGCCGTCAGCTCTGCGGGAATGACCGGAATGAGCCCCTTGAAGGGAACGGCCCAAAAACAAAGAGAATTATTCATTCAGGTAGAGAAAAGATGATTAAAGTACAAAAAGGAAAGACACAGTTCATCCTTTTTCTCTGATGCTACATTAGAAAAGAAGGTTGAAGTCGGGATCTGTTTTTGATCCATCTTCTTGCCTTCACCGAGAGTGAAATCTATGCGCAGCATTAAAATGCATCCTAGCAGCTTTTTACATTTTGGGAAGTGAGATGGCGGGGGAAAAAAAGGGTTAGAAAGTGTTACATGGCTTTTAAATGATAAGGCCGCTCGGTCACAGCTGGGGTGCCCTGATATGCTTGAGAAGTTATTACGCCCTGGGTGACAAGGGACTAGTTTTCAGACCCGGTAATAACAATTCACCCTGCCTCAGCTGAACAAGAGCAGGAATACTAATTCGTATTTAATTCCCCCCCTTTCTCCTTTGTGTGGTATTATTCTCAGCTCTTAAATGGGTTTTGAGGGAAGATGAGCGGAGTGAAGTGATACAGCGCTCACACTGGAGTTTATCATCATCATCATCATCACTGACATCCCTCACATTTTAAGTCTCACCACCACGGCCTCATCCAAAGGTGCTCAGTAATAAGTTTGAACCCCTCTCCTTACAGTACTTGAGTAAAACTTTCCCTGTTATGGTACTACGAGTACAATAAAATCATAGTGCTTTTACTCTGAGTTGGTTTATAATAAAGTATTCTACGTAGCTATTTTTATTTTAATAACCAGTCAACAACATCATGTCATCACCCACCCACGACGCGTTGGGCCACAACTGGTTTATGTTGCTTTGCTAAACTTTTTGCCCGCATAATATGAGAAACACAACAGCCAAGATCACTGATTTGTTTTGTTGCTATTTGCCAATACTTTGTTAGACACACAGCACTGCGGTGTGACAACCAATTTATGTAACAGGCAGGCAGATCATAAACCCCCACACCTCCCATTTTATCGAGGTGCGGGACAAAAAACCCGACATGAATGCCACTAATAGCTAAATGAAGAATTTGAATAACTCTTAAAGCGCCATCGAGTATTTTTGTTTTGTTTTGTCTTGTTTTTTAACTAAGATCTGGAGTGCATACACAACAAATTGAGACCTCTGATGCTTCAATACGCCACTTAACTCCACTGATGGCTGCTCAAATGGTCTGGTGCCGCAAGCACGACAATGACATCGCCAGTCAACGAGACATGGTTGTCTAGTGGGGGGTGTCCGGGTAGCGTAGCGGTCTATTCCGTTGCCTACCAACACGGGGATCACCGGTTCAAATCCCTGTGTTACCTCCAGCTTGGTCGGGCATCCCTACAAACACAATTGGCCATGTCTGTGGGTGTGAAGTAAGATGTGGTTATGTGTCCTGGTCGCTGCACTAGTGCCTCCTCTGGTCGGTCGGGGCGCCTGTTAAGGCAGGAGGAGGAATTGGGGGAAATAACGTGATTGACCGACGCGCTATGTCCCCCTGGCGAAACTCCTCCCTGTCAGGTGAAAAGATGCAGCTGGCGATGCCACATGTATCAGAGGCGACATGTGGTAGTCTGCAGCCCTCCCCGGATCAGTAGAGGGGGTGGAGCAACGACCGGGACAGCTCGGAAGAGTGGTGAAATTAGCCGGGCATAATTGGGGGGAAAAAGGGGGGAACATTTAAAAATAAAATTTAAAAAAATAAATAAATATATATATATATATATATATATATATATATATATATATATTAGAAGAACCCCGCTACAATGTAGCGGTTTGGTTATCCACCCGTCTAAATCTCCCTCCTCTTCATCCTGCCAGCTAATTGCCTTCCCCCTGCCCCTAAACCCCCCCACTCCAACTCCCACCCACCAAATGCTCAGAATCATCTGAAATGCCGAGAAAAGATGTTTTTAGCCATTTTTAGAAAATGCATATTTTGCATAATTATTATTATTTTTATTTTCTGCTATTTTTCTGGTCCTCTCTGGAACAATACCTACCACCTCCAAAAAAATTAGTATCATAAGTTTATTTTTGCAAAAATGCATTTATTTTGCATAATGCCAAAACATTTCTAAGTCTCAGAAATTTTTTTTTATATAGGTGAAAAAAATCAAAGATGTTCAGAATCATCTGAAATGCCGAGAAAAGTGGTTTTTAGCCATTTTTAGAAAAATGCATATTTTGCATATTTATGCATAATTATGCATAATTTTAATTTTCTGGGATTTTTCCCTTACTCTCTGAGACAATACCTACCACCTCCAAAAAGAATAAGGATCATAAGTGCTTTAGTTTTCGGTCCCGCTATCTACACTAACACACACACACACACACACACTAACACCACACACACACACATTACGAAAATATATGAGTAGATATACACACACACACACACACACATACTATATATGTATATATATATATATAGTTCATTGGTGCACAGGAAGTGATGCTCGCTACCAGGCTTGATAAAAATGAACGTGGTGTTTGTTTTTCAATGTTTTTTTTTCCTTCAGCAATGGCTTGTTGGTGGTAGAGGTTGTAGAAAAATACATGTATTACATTGCTGAAGAGAAAAAAAACTAATAAAATCCCTCATTCATTTCTCCATTTCATGCCTTCAGCGAAGAAATGATCAGGCTCATCCGCTAAATCAGTAGGAATTTTACACAATGTCGCTTTAAGAATTAGCTATAATATTGTTTTGTTTTGTTTTGTTTTGGAGGGTGTGCTCTAATTATCGGGGCATCACATTGCTCAGCCTCCCTGGGAAAGTCTACTCCAAGGTGCTGGAAAGGAGGCTCCGACCTATTGTCAAACCTCAGATCCAGGAGGAACAATGCAGATTCCATCCTGACCAACTCTTTATCCTTGCAGAAGTGCTGAGGGACGCATGGGAATTTGACCAGCTAGTCCACATGTGTTTTGTGGATTGGAGAAGGCTTATGACAATGTACCCCAGGGCAATCTGTGGTGGGTACTTTAAGAGTATGGGGTACAGGGGCAGTTGCTACAAGCCACCCAGTTCTTATATAACCAAAGTGAGAGCTGTGTCCACATTTTCGGCACAAAGTCATACACGTTTTTGGTGGGTGTCAGACTCCGCCAAGGTTGTCCCTCGTCTCCAATTCTGCTTGTGATATTCATGGACAGGATCTCAAGGTGCAGCCAAGGTGGGAAGTGTGTTCGTTTTGGGAACTTCAGAATTGCATCTCTGCTCTTCGCAGATGATGTGGTTTTGTTGGCTTCATCAGAACGTGACCTCCAGCGCACACGGGCGGTTTGTAGCTGAGTTTGAAATGGCTGGGATGAGAGTCCGCACCTCTAAGTCTGAGGCCATGGTTCTCTACCGGAAAATGGTGGATTGGTCCCTCCGGGTTGGGGATTAGTTGTTACCTCAAGTGAAGGAGTTCAAGTATCTCGGGGTCTTGTTCACGAGTGAGAATAGGATGGAGCGGGAGATTGACAGGGCGGATTGGTGCAGCATCAGCAGTAATGCAGACGTCGTACCGGACCATTATGGTGAAGAGGGAGCTGAGCCAGAAGGCAAAGCTCTCAATTTACCATTCAATCTTCTTTCCAACCTTCACCTGTGGTCATGAGATTTGGGTAGTGACCGAAAGGGTGAGATCGTGGATACAAGCAGCTGAAATGAGTTTCTTCCATAGCATGTCTGGGCTAAGCCTTAGAGATAGGGTGAGGAGCTTGGACATCGAGAGGGAGCGTGGAGTAGAGGGGAGCTTGGAGTAGAGCCACTGCTCCTTCGCATCAAAATGAGCCAGTTGAGGTGGTTCGGGCAGCTGATTAGGATGCCTCATGGGCGCCTTCCTTTGGAGGTTTTCCGGGTACGGCCAACTGGGAGGAGACCCCGGGGTAGACCCAGAACTCACTGGAGGGACTACAAGTCCAATCGGGCCTGGGAACGCCTTGGGATCCCCCAGGAGGAGCTGGAAGGTGTTGCTGGGGAGAGGGACGTCTGGCGTGCCCTACTTAGTTTGCTGCCACCACGACCTGACCCTGGAGAAGCGGCTGATGATGAGATGAGATGAGACATTGCCAAAATAAATGTGGTTTGTTCATACAGTGCGTTTGTCCAGGTTGTTTCCCATGATAAGGGCTATGTCAACTAAAGAATAGTTCCATATTTTTACGTACTGCTGCTAATAAAGTGCTGGCGAAATCAGCCGATGTCACGCAGCCTTATTGAGGGACGCTACAATACTTTTACTTATACCCAATTAAAGTATTGCTCAAGTAACAGTACTTTTATTTAATAGGATTTTTCAGTACTCTTTCCTCCTCTGGGCTCATCAGAGACGGATGCCACAGACCATGGAAGACAGGCCGCGACTGATGTTCAGACGTCGACCGGCCATGAAAACGTTATCACCTTAGCTCATGTACGATGGAATGCACCGAGATCCAAGCCGTGTCTGTATTTGACAATGTCATTTATTTAATAGGTCAAAAGGGGCAGAAGCATCGCTGGTTGAAACATCTGCGTGTTCAAAACGGAAATCTGCTCATAATCAGGCCAATGCGATGGCTTCCGTTTCCACAAACCGACATTGGTCTCATAGTTCAGCACATCAAGCAGTGGCAGAGGTTCTGCTTCTGTCCTCCTTGTCATCAGTTGTCACTCAGGATTGAATTTAATTAGAATTTTATCAGAGGAAGACTTAAAAGGGGGACCGCGCATCCCTAATCTGTCCTTCATTCATGGCTTGACGCTGGCAATGTGCACATGGAGACAGGGGGACGAAAGCTGCCTCCCCCAAACCAGACCCCAAAAACACACAGTCCAGTCAGAAAATTGGTTTTGCACTAGGATTTTTTTTCCACAAGCACCCCCACCCCAACCCATCATCTATCGCTTCACTGAGTTAAATGGCTGTTGGTTATTCCCAGTCTGTCAAAACTTGGTCAAGGAAGCAAAATGGATAAATACTAATCTTTCAAAATGATCTTGGATTGGTTTATGAGCAGGGCCTGAGCCATGGCCTTGGTGATAATGAGTTTGCATTCGAGTTTGGATAAACATGGTCAGTCACAATACAACAGCAGAATACAACAATATCATCTAAATCGACTTGTCTGGGTCCGATCCAATAGCTCCTGGCCAAACGCCCGTGTCATGGCACCAGAGACAAGACAAATGAGGTAGGGATGAAAAGGCATTGTGTATGTGTGTGTGTGTGTGTGTGTGTGTGTGTGTGTGTGTTTGTGTGTGTGTGTGTGTGTGTGTGTGTGTGAGCGAGCAGAGGAGGAGAGTTGACAAAGGGGAACCGGTGCAGCAGGATTTATCTCTGACTGTAGAGTGTTATTCTTCATGGCTCTTAGGGGGAATGGAGAGTGTTTGTGACTGTGCATGAGAACTTCTCATTTACAGATGCATTTAGCACTGCCAGAAGCCGGCTTTGTTCATTCTCTACGAGTGACCATATGGCCCGGTAATCCTCTGGACATCCTAACGCTGTCCTGAAACTGAAATGGCCTCGTCACTGACAGGATGTTTCCCTACAATAACAGGGCAGTGTGACTGGTTTAGATCACAAGTTTTGGACTGAGTATGTAACAACTGAGAGTGGCTTGCGATAAACTGGATTATATACGTGTGTTATTGCAAATTCAGGTTGACCTTTTTGACTTTATGGTGTGTAGCAATTGATAAAGTATGTGAACGCAGTAGTGATAGTGCAGTAAATAATGATTACTATGTAATTAATAATGCAGTAGTTCGTGATGGTGTAGCAATTAGTGATAGTGCAGTAGTTAGTGATGGTATAGTAGTTAATTACTATATCTTCATCCCACATGATAATAGACAGCTGCATGTTCAACCAAGCATTTCTCCCTCTTAACCATCTATTCATTAGACTGTTCGCTTTGTTTTAATCCTTGGTTTTGTTTTATAAATAGGATACATTAAAGCATTTCTAAAAACCACTATGCAGATTATACAATGAGTATTACTAAATCCAGTGGCACTCACAGTTTGGTCACCTTGTTTATACATAGAGGTATACAATAAGGTTTGTATTGCAGGTTGGTACTGGCTTTGATTTAAGATCCAAGTTGTATATTCTGTTACTAAGTTCGCTGATTTATTGAGCGTAAAGTTCTTCAATACAAGTGGAATGAACTGTAATCGGAGAGGAGTGGACCACCCACTCCAATTTTACACAAACAATGGTTCAGTTAGACTGGTTCTTGGTATCAGGCCAGCAGCTATAATAGTCATGGAAACATAATGCTGAGAAATGGAGGGCAGGAACACAGTGGAGGTAGTTGGATTCTCTAGATTTGTCATCAGGGAGGAAGACAGACCAGATCCCATCTTATACAACAATCCTTTCCCTCGTCATGGCCTCAAACGCCATTTTGCAAAACACCTCTTTGCGAGCAATTCCTTGCCGGTGTTGAATTTTGCTTTTTACATTTTATTTAAGAGATAGAAAATGTAGCACAAATACATGCATGGGTTGGTACCTTGTAATATTGAGAGCCTGTGAGAAAACTTGAGTATTTCTGATAAAAGTAGTGAGTGTTTCTGTACTTCTGTAGAAATGCCATGAGGCGGCGCCACACAATCTTCTGGAAGAGTGAGGCATGCCATCCCATAGACTCAATGCTGAGAAACTCCACCGGTGTTACTCTTCAATACAGACGAGACAAAACGTGTAAAGCCCAAATCAAATCCCTCTGGTGCAGTCACAACAACCTGGAGATGACAGTGCACTTCAGAAGGAGCCCCCCAACACTGCCCCACCACCACCACCATACTCAACAGCACTGTGCTGTGAAAACCTACAGGTTTCTGGGATCCACAATCTCCCAAAACCTAAGGTGGGCGTCCAACACTGTCACAATCATCAAAAAGGCCCAGCAGAGGATGTGCTTTCTCCGTCAGCTCAGGAAGTTCAACCTGCCTCAAGAACTGCTGATCCAGTTCTTCTCTGCAGTAATCCAGTCTGTCCTCTACACATCCATCACTGTCTGGTTTGGATCGGCCACCAAACACGACAGGAAAAGACTACAACGGACAGTCAGGACTGCAGAGAATATCATTGGTGCCAACCTGCCCTCCATTCAGGACTTGTACACCTCCAGACTCAGGAAACGGGCAGGCAACATCACTGCAGACCAATCACACCCTGGTCACAACCTGTTCAGAATCCTCCCCTCTGGTAGGCGCTACAGAGCACTGTACGCCAAAACAAGCAGACACAAGAACAGTTTCTTTCTGCAGGCTGTCATTCTGATGAACACTTTAAACAGTCATACAGTGTCAGAAACAATCCCTGTGCAATATACACTCACTGGCCACTTTATTAGGTACACCTTGCTAGTACCGGGTTGGACCCCCTTTTGCCTTCAGAACTGCCTTAATCCTTCATGGCATAGATTCAACAAGCTACTGGAAACATTCCTCAGAGAGTTTGGTCCATATTGACATGATAGCATCACGCAGTTGCTGCAGATTTGTCGGCTGCACATCCATGATGCGAATCTCCCGGTCCACCACATCCCAAAGGTGCTCTATTGGATTGAGATCTGGTGACTGTGGAGGCCATTTGAGTACAGTGAACTCATTGTCATGTTCAAGAAACCAGTCGGAGATGATTCGAGCTTTATGACATGGCGCGTTATCCTGCTGGAAGTAGCCATCAGAAGATGGGAACACTGTGGTCATAAAGGGATGGACATGGTCAGCAACAATACTCAGGTAGGCTGTGGCATTGACACGATGCTCAATTGGTACTAACGGGTCCAAAGTGTGCCAAGAAAATATCCCCCACACCATTACACCACCACCACCAGCCTGAACCGTTGATACAAGGCAGGATGGATCCATGCTTTCATGTTGTTGACGCCAAATTCTGACCCTACCATCCGAATGTTGCAGCAGAAATCGAGACTCATCAGACCAGGCAACGTTTTTCCAAGCTTCTATTGTCCAATTTTGGTGAGCCTGTGCGAATTGTAGCCTCAGTTTCCTGTTCTTAGCTGACAGGAGTGGCACCCGATGTGGTCTTCTGCCGCTGTAGCCCATCTGCCTCAAGGTTCGACGTGTTGTGCGTTCAGAGATGCTCTTCTGCATACCTCGGTTGTAATGAGTGGTTATTTGAGTTACTGTTGCCTTTCTATCAGCTCGAACCAGTCTGGCCATTCTCCTCTGACCTCTGGCATCAACAAGGCATTTTCGCCCACAGAACTGCCGCTCACTGGATATTTTCTCTTTTTCGGACCATTCTCTGTAAACCCTAGAGATGGTTGTGTGTGAAAATCCCAGTAGATCAGCAGTTTCTGAAATACTCAGACCAGCCCGTCTGGCACCAACAACCATGCCACGTTCAAAGTCACTTAAATCACCTTTCTTCCCCATTCTGATGCTCGGTTTGAACTGCAGCAGATCGTCTTGACCATGTCTACATGCCTAAATGCACTGAGTTGCTGCCATGTGATTGGCTGATTAGAAATTTGCATTAACGAGCAGTTGGACAGGTGTGCCTAATAAAGTGGCCGGTGAGTGTACCTGTAACACTGAATATCCATCGTCCCTAAAAATACTAAATTATATATCCTGTAATTTAAACACAGTTTTAACGTATCATTGTCAAAAATAAATCGAAGCACTCTGTAAATACTGTTTAATGTATACATGTATATTCTGTTATGTCCACCTACCTCATGTAAATAAAGTAACCTGCTAACATATTTATTCCAGCATCTTTGCACTCTGCACCACTGCACTGTTGTCTTCTTGTTACAATGTCATTGTTTTTTTTTTCTATTTTATGATATACTTTTTTATATACATCTATATCTGTACATAGAGTTAAAGTACATGGAGCACAATGGAGGAACCACAGTCAAATTCCTTGTATGTGTAGGCCTACACATACTTGGCCAAATAAACTGATTCTGAACTTCCACAGACAAGATGGTGGAAAGTACTGGGAAAGCAGCCAGTATAAATTAGACTAACAGTGTCCTTTAAAAAAAACATTTGATGTAATGAGCTGCACTGCATTGCTTCAAGTCTTACTGGCCGTGTGCTGAGCCGACGTGACATCAGAGCATTTACACAACACATCCAGGGGATTTCTCCGACACCGTCACATAGTTTACATGGAATCCTCCATGATGAGGACATCCTGCTTGGAAAATGGACTCTCAAAGATGGACGTCTTAGTTATCTGAGCTCTTTATCTTAAATCATTAACCATGAATCATTGGTTTATACCGTAATCTATCTTCTTAGCTTTACAATGGGTTTACTTTTCCTTTAAGTTTTCCAGTTTTCAGCTCTACAGCAGGTCCATTAAAGCCATATCAGTGAGGTATTAGTGAGCAGATCATTTCTGACAGCTCACTGACCCAGAGCTTCAACCATCCCTTTCAATATAACACTAACGTTGGATTTCACTCTTGAATTTATAAAACGAGAGAGACATTGTCTCCTCAATGTCTATCCGTATCTGCATTATAACAGTGTTTTTCTTAGTTTTCTTCCCTACGGTGGCCATTGTCTTTCTCACAGTGCACCAGATTGAACAGGCCAAGATGCTCACTTAGGTGGTTAGATATGATTTTGATTGACATCACGTGTCAGCCCTTCCATCTCAACTTCAACTGTAGGCAAGGGCCTGCACGCACACATGCAAACACGCTCATACAAAGTTCACAATCCCGATGAATTCATTCATTCATCCATTATCCAAACCGCTTATCCTTACTCAGGGTTGCGGGGATGCTGGAGCAAATCCCAGCAGTCATTGGGCGGCAGGCAGGAAGACACCCTGGACAGGCCGCCAGACCATCACAGGGCCGACACACACAATACCACCCATTAAATGAACAAATGAACAAACTCCCGCAACAGAAAAACAAAAAACACTAGAAACTCTGAGATGGCACATATTTAGCCCACTTTTTTTTAGCCCACCTAAGAGACCAACAGAGTTCGAGCCAGGGTCCGAGGCTGTCTACTACTACTTTCGGCTGCTTCCGTTAGGGGTCGCCACAGCGGATCATCCGTTTCCATTTCTTCCTGTCTTCTGCGTCTTCCTCTGTCACACCAGCCACCTGCATGTCTTCCCTCACCACATCCATAAACCTCCTCTTTGGCCTTCCTCTTCTCCTCTTCCCTGGCAGCTCCATATTTAGCATCCTTCTCCCAATATACTCAGCATCTCTCCTCCACACATGTCCAAGCCATCTCAATCTTGCCTCTCTTGCTTTGTCTCCAAACCGTCCAACCTGAGCGGTCCCTCTAATAATCGCTCCTAATCCTGTCCTTCTTCGTTACTCCCAGTGAAAATCTTAGCACCTTCAACTCTGCCACCTCCAGCTCCGCCTCCTGTCTTTTCGTCAGTGCCACTGTCTCCAAACCATATAACATAGCTGGTCTCACAACCATCTTGTAAACTTTCCCTTTAACTCTTGCTGGTACCCTTCTGTCGCAAATCACTCCTGACACACTTTTCCACCCACTCCACCCTGCCTACACTCTCTTTTTCACCTCTCTACTGCACTCCCCGTTACTTTGGACAGTTGACCCCAAGTATTTAAACTCAAATGCCTTTGTCACCTCCACTCCTTGCATCCTGACCATTCCACTGTCCTCTCTCTCATTCACGCATAGGTATTCCGTCTTGCTCCTACTGACTTTCATTCTTCTTCTCTCCAGTGCATACCTCCACCTCTCCAGGCTCTCCTCAACCTGCACCCTACTCTCGCTACAGATCACAATGTCATCCACGAACATCATCGTCCATGGAGACTCCTGCCTGATCTTGTCCATCACCATTGCAAACAAGAAAGGGCTCAGAGCCGATCCTTGATGTAATCCCACCTCCACCTTGAACCCATCTGTCATTCCAACTGCACACCTCACCATTGTCACACTTCCCTCATGCGTATCCTGCACCACTCCTACATACTTCTCTGCAACTCCTGACTTCCTCATACAATACCACACCTCCTCTCTCGGCACTCTGTCATAAGCTTTCTCTAAATCTACAAAGACACAATGCAACTCTTTCTGGCCCTCTCTATACTTCTCAATCAACATTCTCAAAGCAAACATCGCATCTGTGGTGCTCTTTCATGGCATGAACCCATACTGCTGCTCGCTGATCATCACCTCTCCTCTTAACCTAGCTTCTATTACTCTTTCCCAAATCTTCATGCTGTGGCAATATCGGGGGGTCCGAGGCTGTAATGAGTGGAAAAAAAGATAACTTTAATAATCACGAGAACAAAACTCAACTTTGCCTTGAGAAAGGAGAAAATGTCCCATGCGCTTAATATTGATATTGTAAAATAGATACAGACAGTAGCGGTTCAACAGAGCTAATACTAGCTCATCTTAGTCACGTTTTTAGCTAACCAACAACCCAGAAAAGCAAGCTGACACATCAGACACCCTAACAACTTCCATCCAGATGAATTTTCCCTGTAAATTCTTCCTTATGTGATGTCATGGTGAGAAATACAGTGTTCAGCAAGGCTCCTCCGGGGCGGCGTTCCCACAGCATGTTCCAAAAGGTAGGTCCAATTGCATTTCCTTGTTACAGGTCAGGTCATGTGTGTCATCAATACATATTTGGAATCATGTTACAATTTGACAGTGACTTTACTGGGCCTTGGACCTTAAACATGGAGTGTATTAGCTTATCTGCTTCCCAGATTGCGCCGCTTCCTCCTGGGTCAACCCGGATTCATTGACCTGCGACTGTTTATGCTCGACTGCAGCTGTGTATCATGTGATCTTGACCAGTGCCTTCGCATAGCAACAACGGAGTACGAGCCCAACTTCAGGACCATGGCCGCTTCCCGACGCTGTCATTTCTCCCACTGAGCGGTGAGTCTACAGTAGTGGACAAAAGTTTAATCCGGAGGGCAAATTCTCATGGACTGAATCGGTTATAAGTTTAGGCCAGTGATATGTTTTTTTCAGACAATAACTTTATAAAACGTTTATTAAAAGCTTATGTTTATAACATTTCTTCGTTGTTAGTTTCTTTTCATTAAATATAATAAACATTGGAATCTTACGAATCATCGTTCTATTGAAAACCTACAAATTCGGCACCCGGACTAAACTTTTGGCCACTACTGTATGTGAAATAATTAATTTCTTAGTAAAAGTAAGACTAGTAATATATCGAAAAATAGATGAAAAATCTGTTTAAATTATAATACCTGCAACGTATCGACACCAAAACAAACTAACGAACAACATGCTGCTGGAGGTTGAGTGGCCCGTGGTTTTAAAAGTGGCCTTAGAAGGCAACGGGACCGCGCCTTGCGGCGAAATGCGGTGACCCAAGAAGTCAATCACCGGCAGTCCAAACTGACACTTGGCCGGGTTGACTATCAGGCCGTGTTCGTCCAGACGACGGAAAACCTGTTTCAGGTGCGCCAGGTGCTCTTCAGCTGACGGACTGACCACTAATATGTCGTCGAGATAAACGAACACCAAAGCAAGGTCACGCAACACCGAGTCCATCAGCCTCTGAAAGGCTTGCGCTGCCCCCTTCAAGCCAAAAGGCATGCGCATGAACTCAAAAAGCCCAAACGGGGTGATCACTGCGGTCTTGGGCACGTCCTCTGCGCGCACGGGAACCTGATGATAGCCGAGCACCAGGTCCACCTTTGAGAAAATAGTGGTACCTGCCAGGCTTATGGAAAAGTCCTGTATGTGTGGGATGGGACAGCGGTCATTGGCGGTGACGTTGTTCAGGCGGCGAAAATCGCCGCAAGGCCGCCACGACCCATCCGCCTTGGGCACCATGTGAAGCGGCGAGGCCCACGGGCTGTTGGAACGCCTCACTATACCCAGACGCTCCATGATGGCGAACTCCTCCTTAGCTATAGCCAATTTTACCGCGTTGAGGCGCCGCGCGCGCAAAAACTGGCGGTCCCAGAGTGGGAATGAAATGTTCTACCCCGTGTTTAGTAACCGCGGTGGAAAAGGCAGGCTTAGTCACCGATGGAAAACCCGCCAGCAAACGCTGAAAAACATCCCCTAATGCTAAAAAGTTAGCGTGTGTTAACGGCCCGGCTCCCCGTCTCGCACGGAACAGTGGCGAAAGACACAGCATCAATTAAACGGCGGTTTGCAACATCAACCAGCAGACCATTAGCACACAGAAAATCCGCGCCAATAATAGGAACAGTAATGGCGGCCACTACTAAGTCCCACTCAAAATGGCGCCCGTGGAAGCAAACAGTCACCAACCTTGTGCCAAACGTCGCAATGGACGAACCGTTAGCTGCACTTAACTGTGGGCCGCCGCCTTCGGCCGACCTGTCTGTCTTAGCAGGAGGGAGTAGGCTCTTTTGCGAGCCTGAGTCCACCAGAAACCGTCTTCCTGACATCGTGTCCTTAATGAAGAGCAGCTCACTACGTCCGCCAGCGCCCACAGCTGCTACTGAGCGCTGGCCCTGGAGTTTCCCGCCGCCTCAAACGTGCACGGAGGGACGCAGCGCCTCGCCTTGCCGCCGAACCGCTGGTGGAAGAAACAAAGGCCTCTCCCGCGCCGTCTCCGGGCAGTCACTTCAGCCACCACTGCCGGGTCCGCGTCCTCCGACGCCGGCTGCAGAGGCTCAGATGCCACACTCTGCACAGAGAACCGTCTGGTAGCCAGCAGGACCCGATCGGCCTCCTCAGCCAAACCTCGGCAGTCACCAGCGGCCAGACACGGGGAGTTAGACAAAGCCGCGCGCACAGGAGACGGGAGCTGGCGCAGGAAAACGTGCGGGAAAAGGAACCCACCTTCGTCTGAGCCTAGCAGCGACAGCATATTGTCCATGAGATCCACAGCCGTCCCGTCGCCCAAACCAGATAGGGAAAGGATTCTATCTGCCCTCTCTGCGGCAGATAGGCTGTACCTCCGGAGCAGAAGATGTTTGAGGGCGACGTATTTATCGTGTTGCGGAGGGGCGCGCAACAGCTGCATGGCCCGGCGTGTGGACTGCTGGTCCAGCGCAGCGACGACCAAATAGTATCTGGAGTCGTCCGCGGAGATTCCACGCAGGTGGAACAGCGCCTCGACATGCTGGAACCACGAGGCCGGGTCGCTCTGCCAAACTCTGGGAGTTTCACAGCCGCGGTGAGAACGGCCGGCTGTGAGAGTTGGGGCGGCGTGGCCGAAGTGGATTCACACTCCTCTTCCGCTCCAAACATGTTCAATTCGGGGTCACCAATGTGGCAGGAATGAGGAAAAACACAGGAGACCAAGGCGAGTTTGATGTTTATTCCTCAACTCCAAAAACCAACTGCAGCAGGTACAACCCTGCACCGGCGAGCCCGGGAACGTAAACCACGCCCCCAGCTCACAGTCCTGCTGGGTGAGAGGCATAGCCCCTAGTGTCCGCCACAATATCAACATTTTCAGACTACTCAACAAACTGGCCGAAAACTACAGTCCTACCACTCGGTTGGGAAAACTGAGGGAACTGTAACTCAGAATCCTCCTATAACCATCACGGCTGACAATATAAGATACCCAGGTATTGACATTTCCACCAATCTCCAACAAACTACATTTTCTCAATGACCCCAGTTCAACTGACAGCTAAGTAGTTCAATGCTCTGGAGTCTGTAACCAATAGTTTCTACTGGAAGTGCAAAAACACCAGAACTAAACTGACAACAGTACAGAAAACTGACTGAAAAAGACTGTGGCGGTCTAGCCGCCCCAAACATCAGCCGCCACCATCTGGTAAACCATCTTAAATTTATTACCAAATGGCTGCACCCAGAGCAATAATTAAATCATACTTGGCTAGAAATAGGACAAACTGAATGTCAGAAATTATAACTATCTGATCTCCCATTTCTCTCCGAATCAATAAAGAAACATAATAATTTTAAACATCCATTTATCACAACAACTCTCACAGCCTGGTGGAAATTTAACAAACTATCAGGTTACACTCTATATCCAAATACAATCACTCCAATTTGGCACAAAAAAAACCCATTTATCTTAAAGTCTTGGAAGCAACTAGGAATCGCTCATCTGGAACATATTTTCGAAAACAATTCATTTTTATCACTCCTAACATTAACCCAGAGGTATGGTATCCTTTGCCAAAGCTTTCTGCAATATCTCCAACTGCAGTTGTCTCTAAAAGTAAAAATCAAATTAACCAACAACACCATTCAACCACCTCCAGTGATCAGTGATCTTACTCATATTGCTAGCTTAAAAAAAAAACTTTTTCTAGAATATACAAATTCTTATTAAAAAACGATTACACAGTGTCATTACAACCACAGAGTGGGGAAAGAGACCTTGCTGCCACCACCGATGTCACCTTCAGGAAGTACATTTGTAATAACACATTTTCTATGACCCACAATTCAAAAATGCAATTTATCCAGTACAGTCTTACATAAAGCACTTATCACCCAACACCAAATGTTAAAAATGGGATTCCTAGACACAGACACTTGCCCACATTGTACATTCAATACCACGAACGATTACTTCGATGCTATTTGGCTCTGCCCACCTAATTCAAACATTCTGGACCAACATAACTAACAAACTGTCCTCTCTCCTGGGCCACAGCACTCCAGTTTGCCCATCAGTTTGTCTTCTCGGAGCTCTCTCCACCACCCAAACTCCAGAAACCTATTTTGACTGCCTTAACAGTTGCCAAGAAAACAGTTCTACTCAATTGGAAAAGTACATAATCTCACCACATCCTAATGGTCATATCTATTAATAGATTACATACGTATAGCTGAGTGGAAAAACTAGTGCTGATATCCAAAAACAAAGTGGATTAATTTAACAAAATATGGGCTACTTTTATCAATGTCTTAGCACCATCCATCGACAAGTGAATATTCCTGATCCGGGACGATGTCATAGGTCTCGGGCATGTCGGGGGGGGGGGGTTGGTTGGATGTCCTGCAGCTATATGGTTTGTCCTAGGAGCTGGGTGCCACGGCTACGAGGGGCCCGGTCCTGGGCTGGGCCAGTGGAGGTGCAGGAAAGGTCTGTGGTTTTGGGGGGCACCTGGAGCTGGCTTACAGGTGCACGTATGCACACACACACACACACACACACACACAATACTCCAAACAACACTCACTACCAAGTCAGGGTCGGCCGGGCAGGAGGGGTGTGAGCCTGAACGAATCATACACACACCCTGCCATTTTAACTCCATACACTACATGAGTGTGAACATTAATCACTAGGACCACCGGGATGGGCAGGACTTCAGCATGGCTGGATAGTCGGTTCGGGGGACGGCTGGGAGGGCACCCTGCCCAGGTGGATTCCTCTGTCCTCAGTGCTGTGTGGTGTTCCACCTGTCGTATTCCTACAGGGCTGCAGTGAATGTTGCCAGGTGCTTTCCAGGACCCCTGGGTGGTGGCTCATCATCATAGGTGTGGGCCACAGAGTGGGGGGGGGGGGTTGTCAGACTTGCTCCAGCTGCACCCTCTACAGGCGCTGGCAGGGCCCTGTCCATCCCAGGGGAGGTTGCCATTGGATGGTCTGGGCCGAGTGTATTCAGCTACATGGGTGTATACTCTGTAAATACATTTGGAAGGGAAGCCTATCCAGCACCAGTGCAGCGGGCCTCTTCTGCGCTGGGTGTGGATGGGCATGAGGCCCACCCAGTGTGTGGGTGGTTCCGGCCATGTGTCAATCCGTCGATCTCGGGATTCACCCTGGCCTTGCTGTCTGCAGCTTGGGTCCCACACCTGCGGGTGTGCCTTGTGCCTGTGCCTGGGGGGTTGGTGGTGTGGGTGCACCTTGGGGGCGCAGGCCCGGCTTATGCTTTTGGGGACTGGTTTGTGCTCTTTGGGGTTGTGCGGGGCTGTTGCTCTGTGAGCTCCTGGCCCCCATTAACTCGAGGTTCTTCTGGGGTTCCGATGCTTTGGGCTCTGGCTGTTCTCTTGGTCATGAGATGTCTGCATGGCAGATGTCTGCTCGGAGGCACTACGATAAGTCGAAGATCTCAGACACCAAAATGAATTGGGATTAATTCTGTACATACACATAGCTGGACACATCACATGCTAGTATCTGCCTTACACACTCCCTGGATTACATCCTTCTTCCTAGGCCTTTCTCCCCCTTCCCCCCCCCTTTTTTGTCTTCTCCTTTATCGCTATAACTGTGATCCTAAACTGATAAGATCGATTTAATTATGTTTTATCGAACACATGTCAGCGTGTTTCTATGTCTGTCAGAAACATGTTGTAATTTTTCACTTCCGAGTCTCCTTGTTTCACTTGTGGGGATTGCCCCCCTCTTGGAGAAACGATGCCGATTGGTTGTTTAGCTGATCAAACATGCTGAAGAGGGGGAGCAGTGGCAGCTATTAACATACAACAAAAACCCCGTGCTCTTGTCATCCCACAGACCATCGAAAGGATGGAGTTAATTTAAGTGGTTCCTGATAATTCATAAAGATTGCCTATGCAGGTGGAGAATCTGAACTCCACTTGCAGATTAATTCTGTCTAGGACACATTGATTTACAAATTCCCGGTGTTGTATGCCAAGTCTGCCGACAGCAGAGGTTAAAAGAAAGAAAGAAAGAAAAAAAATATAACTCTATATAACTTTCGACCTATTTCTCTCCTGTTTTCTCTATTAATTGCAGAGCTAGACTATAATTAAGACTATACTAAAGCAACCATTTACTTCCTGTTACCCTGACATATTTTGGGGCTCTATAAAGAAATACAAAGCATCAGAGTGCCTGGCTCAAAGGCAGAGTGATAATCTGGGAGAGGGTTTATTGGTGCTGCAGCTGAATCCAAGTCGTATTTTATCTGAAAAAGCACAACGAAAACGTGAAGCCCTCGGGTTCCTCTTTTGTATGTAGTCCATTCAACATCATTATCTCCATTGCAGGGTAGTAATTACAGTCTGGTGAAGAGCTCCTCCAAACCCATCATTTCCTGAACTGTTAGCTTCTTGTTTTGTCTGTCTCGCCACAGAGGGGCTGAGATATCGTCAATATATTGACATCAGCAATTGTCTTTCCATGGCACCAAACACTGAGGGGAAGATACAGCAATTAACGCACTCAGAACCAAAAATGAGTATGAGCAGAGAAATCGTTGAAAACCATCGGGGTTGAAAAAGGTATTGACACCATCTCGCATTGTGAAGATTCATATTCAGCTGCTCGTAAGTGTGATAGAGAGAACTGTAAAAAGAGCATGGTGTCAGCAGGGGGCTGTTTACCCATGAGGCCATGGGAGGCACTTTGTGCATTCAGTTCATTTGAAACAACCGATTCTCCAAGATCTTCACAGGCAAAGACAGAGGGTACATTTAGTTTGGAGTTTAACCTTGCAAATGAGCAAACTTGCACAACTTTTCCGAGGGTTTGTTGCCCCCCGCTCCGAGTTCAGGGCACACGAGAATGTCACATGCCAGCTGCCATCTTCTTCATACTTGACTGCAGGCCCGGGGGGAGCAGAGCTGGAACACAACCCTCCTTAGGGAATCCGCCGAAGCGCTCCCTCCTCTATCACTTTATCACAACTCGTTTGATTTGCATAAACAGCTCATCATTCATATTCAAACGCTGACAGCACGCCTTATAGAAAGGGAATCAAATCCAAATTACTTTTTGCTGGTGATATAGCTGTTGTAAATCGTTGCGTAGATACATCCAGCATTGTACTGTGGTTTGCCGAGTCTGTGTTTTATCACCGTTTGGATAGGGGGGCTGTATCTGTGCCGTTTAACGAAGCAAACAGCTCAATTAAGAGTCTTGACGGCGCATTTACAGCTGCAATTTTCTCCTTCTGAACACTTCCATTTTTCCATTTGTCGTCTTTCTGAGATGACGCTAAAGGAACTTTTGTCTCGATAACTGGCCCAGATATTGATTCACTTCATGTGAAACACTTCTGACAGAATCGGCCGAGAATACACCATTGTCAGATATTGCCAAGGTAGTGGATATGACGAGCATAACCAGTTGCCCTATGCGGCCTGCATCCAGATCTTTACTTTCTCTTTGTGAGTCAGCTATTACCCCGGTTTACCATTAAACCCTGTGAGTGCCCCATGGCCCTACAGACAGCACACACAGGAGAAATGAGCTTACCAGAAATGTTTGGCTTGTTAACCTTCTAATGGTCTGAGTGTTTGCTTTGCATGATCATAAAACCACCGTTTGTGTTTTAACTCAATTTCATGCTCGCCTGAGCTGATAGTTCATGTCCTGAGAACGGGGTGAGATGGATGGACCGCCATTATGCCCTGCATGAACCCATTTCTATGCAAAACATGTCCGGAGATCACCTTGCCCCACTGGAAATGCTATTCACATGGCTTTGACTCCTTCAAATGCTTTTAACCTTTACAGTACACACTTAGTATTACCTAAACACCAGACTGACTGATGTGACCGGAGTAAAAACCCATTTTTTTCTTCCACTCTCCATCACAGATTTAACTGACTTGTTATACAGTGGTCATATTATAGATGGTGAGTTAACATTTCATATCCTCCATTTTGTAATGAGACAGCAACCGGGAGCTCGTTTCCTTGCTCATTTCCTGCTTGGCGTCCTCCTAATTATATTCTTCATATATCTCGTAATTCCATTATAATTCTGTTATCCTCTTTCAATGTTGTATTCCGTAAATTGCGTAAACACAACATCCACCGCACGCTGTCTGTCTTGGGAGAGAGAGCCCTCCTCTGTTGCTCTCCCTGAGGTTTCTCCCTGTTAAT
Organism: Lampris incognitus; assembly: GCF_029633865.1. Lineage (NCBI taxonomy): Eukaryota > Metazoa > Chordata > Actinopteri > Lampriformes > Lampridae > Lampris > Lampris incognitus. The sequence continues at coordinate 13,492,913 of NC_079221.1, read as the reverse complement.
GAGGATTTTAGGGAGTTGTTCCTTATCCGATGCGAGGGTCTAAGGACATGATTGCTGTAAAGCTCCCTGAGGCAAATTTGAGATGTTGTGCTATACAAACAAAATTGACTTGATTTGACTTCCTTGTCTCTCTCCAGTTTTAATTTTTTAAATTTTTTTATTCTGCTATTTGTTGATTAAATACAGCGAGGCAAACTATAATTAGGACTTCGGTTGGATGGCTGATGCATGTTTTTACACATCACAGAGGGACTCACATTGTCAGGCCAAAGCTAAAAAGCAATTGTCCTCTGAGCCGCTGGAGAATTTAAAGACAGCCAAGGACATTTGGGCACCATTACATTAAACACACCAACACACACCGTCATAGAAATCTAATGACACATCTTACTACATGGGCTCATTTTTGCCTTTTTTCTGGATGACATTAGATCCTCTAACCTTCTTTTTTGGGGGGGGGGGGTTTCCCCTTTTTCTCCCCAATTGTATGCAGCCAATTATCCCACGTTTCCGAGCTGTCCCGGTCACTGCTCTACCCACTCTGCCAATCCGGGGAGGGCTGCAGACTACCAAATGCCTCCTCCGATACATGTGGAGTCACCAGCTGCTTCTTTTCACCTGACAGTGAGGAGTTTCGCCAGGGGGATGTAATGTGTGGGAGGATCACGCTATTCCCCCAGTCCCCCCTCCCCCCAAACAGGCACCCCGACCGACCAGAGGAAGCGCTAGTGCAGTGACCAGGCCATTGGCTTCCCACCCGCAGACACGGCCAATTGTGTCTGTAGGGACACCCAACCAAGCCGGAGGTAACACGGGGATTCGAACCAGGATCCGTGTTGGCAGGCAACGGAATACACTGCTATGCTACCCGGACGCCCCAACCTTTTACATAGTATATGATTGTGTTATTATGGAGCGTTTCGATCACTAGTCAGAGTTTTACATGCCCAACTTCTCTACCAGGTGTCTTCTACAGCAGCGGGCCCCAACCCCCGGGCCGCGGACCGGTACCAGTCCGTGGGTCATTTGGTACCGGGCCGCAGAGAAGAAAAAATAACTTACATTATTTCCGTTTTATTTGTTATCGGAGTCTGAACGATGTTTTATTTTGAAAAATGACCGGATTCCCTCTGTTACATCCGTCTATGACTCACTCTTTACGCTTGTCTCGGTCACGTGATACGTTGTCGCTAAAATTAAACCCACAAGCTGGCAAAATGAGTAAAAAACAAACGTCTTTGGAAAGTTTCTTTGCAAAGGGGAAAAGGCCCAGTGAGGAGACAGAAGAAGAGCCTACGACTTCCAAGAAAAAGAAAGCTGCATTTAACAGACAATACCAGGAGTCCTACTTAAAATATGGATTTATCGCGACAGGTGATTCCCGCGCACCAAGCCCGCTCTGCATAATGTGCAGCGACCAGCTCTCTAATGAGGCAATGAAGCCTTCAAAACGGCTTCGCCACTTGGAGACCAAGCACCCTGCATTAAAAGACAAGCCTTTGGAGTATTTTGAAAGAAAAAAGTATGAACAAGAAGGACAGAAGCAATTACTGAGGGCCACCACATCAATAAATGCGAGTGCACTGAGAGCGTCATACTGGGTGGCTAATCGTATTGCTAAGGCTAAGAAGCCATTCACCACTGGTGAAGAATTGATCCTGCCCGCCACTAAAGACATTTGCCGTGAACTTCTAGGAGAGGCTGCGGTTAAAAAGATAGCACAGGTGCCTCTTTCGGCCAGCACCGTCACTCGGCACATTGAGGAAATAGCAGAGGACATTGAGACACAATTGTTGGAGAGGATTAATACATCACCGTGGTACACACTCCAGGTTGACGAGTCTACAGATATTGACAACAAGGCAATACTACTTGTTTATGTGCGATATCTTTATCAGGAGGATGTGCATGAGGATATGTTATGTGCACTATCGTTGCCAACCAAAACCACAGCCGCAGAACTATTCAAGTCGCTGGATGATTATATATCAGGAAAACTGAAATGGTCCTTTTGTGTCGGCATATGCACAGGCGGAGCTGCTGCCATGACCGGACGGCTGTCTGGTTTAACTACTCGGATTAAGGAGGTTGCACCTGAATGTTAGTCTACGCATTGTGTCATTCACAGGGAAATGCTGGCTAGCCGAAAAATACCACCGGAACTTAACAGCGTATTGAATGACGTCGTTAAAGTTATTAACCACATCAGAGCACGCGCCCTTAACTCGCGCCTGTTCGAGCAGCTTTGTGAGGAGATGGACGCGGAGTACAGACACCTTCTCTTAGACACAGAAATAAGATGGTTATCCCGAGGGAGATCGCTGGCCAGAGTGTTTGAATTACGAGAGCCGCTGCAGAGATTTCTCTCAGAAAAAAAGTCACTGCTGGCAGCACATTTCAGTGACGAGGAATGGGTCGCAAAACTCGCTTACTTGTGCGACATATTCAACCTGCTCAATGAACTCAATCGGTCACTTCAGGGGGAAATGACAACTGTCTTCAAGTTGGCAGATAAAGTAGCTGCATTTAAAGCCAAGCTGGATTTGTGGGGATGGCGCGTGAACAGAGGTATATTTGACATGTTTCAAACATTCGCGGGGATTTTGGAAGAGACTGAGACCGAGCCTTCATTCTCCCAGCTGGTCACGATCGCCTGTCTTTGCTTTTAAAAGAGTTTGAGCGCTACTTCCCAACCACAAAAGACCCACGAACTGCCAAGGAATGGATCCGCGACCCATTTGTCAGCAAACCAGGTGAATCCAGCATGTCTATGCAAGAAGAAGATCAACTGCTGGAGATCGCAAATGGCGGCAGCCTTAAAAGTATGTTCGAGACAACAACTCTGCTGGTGTTCTGGATTAAAGTCACGGTAGAATACCCTGAGATCGCCACAACAGCACTGAAAACCCTGTTGCCGTTTCTGACATCCTATTTGTGTGAAGCGGGATTTTCTGCAGTGACAGCAACCAAAACAAAATTACGGAGTAGACTGGACATAAGCAACACACTTCGGGTGTCATTGTGTCCCATTACCCCTAGATGGGACCGTCTCGTTGCAGAGAAACAAGCTCAGGGCTCCCACTGATTTAGCGTTATGGTGAGTTGTATTTTCATGCAATTTATATTTGTTTTTGTGTTGTATCTTATTTTGAAGGCATGTTTAAACGTTACCATGGCGACCAGAGAGCGTTAGGGGGCAGAGAGGATGTTACTCATGTTATGTTGTTGGCGCGATGTTACGAGGACGCTGCTAATAAAGTTGCATACGAGTACACAGTGGATTCACGTTTATTATTATATTTAGAAAATACCACAGTTTTCATGCCGGTCGTATCATTTTATTTTGTGTATTTATCCGCCACACCTTAAAGGCCGGTCCGTGAAAATATGGTCTGACATTAAACCGGTCCGTGGCGCAAAAAAGGTTGGGGACTGCTGTTCTACAGTGCTTAAAGACTCATTTTCAGCTCGTTAAACCTCAGTCCAATGAAAAAGTAGAGGTACTCCAAATAATGAGACACGATCAGACCTGCAGCTATGGATTTCGATTCAAAACCATCAACAGGAGAGAAATGCAAAGATGTTGAAACAGCGGCAGATAAACGCGATGAGTTAACAGGTCCATCAGAGACGTCAGGTGAGCTGTTAGTGATTAATAATAATAATAATTTAAAAAAAATAAAATCCAGTAACATCTGGCGGGGAGAGGACATGGGACAGGGATCTGGCTTTTCTTTTCGCATTAAATAAACTATTAATAGCACTGTTAAGTAAACCTTTTGGAGGCTTTCAGTCCACAGCAGTTATAAGCCGTTGTTTTAACATCTCTATTTTTCTCATGATGATGGTTTTGATTTTGAACCGAAAGCTACAGAACTGATCATGTCTCATTGATCATGATCTTGATCATGGAGTAACTGCTTTTATAGAACCTAAAAATCAGTGAAAGTCCTGGTTTCTCAACATTAATCTGCCATTTATTGTTGTTTTGGGTATCTAAAGCGGCGGTGCGAATTCACATTTGCAGCGGCCTCACCCACTACCGGTGTGGGAAGATGGCGGCGCGAACTTACGTTTGCGGTGACCTCATCAAGTACCGTCCATGCGGTGTCTTTGTCCACATCTGCGTCCAAGTTTGTGTCTTCATTTGATGGCTAGGAGAGCTGGTGCTGCATCAGCTGGGGGAGCCTGGTCTGCTGCATCCTGTGGGCCCAGGGACCACGGCCCTGCCTGGAGCTGCACCTGAAGAGGAAACACCAAGGGCGGTCTAACGGGATGTGGAAGCGGGGCAGGCTAAGCTAACTGCCAGCCCATGCAGACTGGCAGTTCCGATAACACTGAGGGCAGTCTGGCAGCAGCCTCGCCTAGCGTTGACTGTGTTTTTGGTGTCGCCATCTGGAATGCAGGGAGGTGTGTCGGGGGTGTCGGGCTGGGAGAGCTGGCGCTGGATCGGGTGGGGGAGCTTGGTCTGCTGCATCCTGTGGGCCCAGGGACCACAGCCCTACCTGGAGCTGTGCCCAGGGAGGAAACACCGAGGGCAGTCTGACAGGATGCGGAAGTGGGGCAGGTTAAGCTAACTGCTAGCCCATGCAGACCGGCAGTTCCAACAGTCATCCTGGCGTTCGCTCTCTTGGATAGTGAATTTTATTTTATTTTTCATATATGTTGGATATATGTGTTTTGTAGTTTTTGCAGTTTGAATATATATGTGTTCTTGTAGTTTTCGATATGTGTTTTTGTCTTCGTGTTGAACTGCTGGGGGCTGGGAGAAACGATATTTCGTTTCATTTCATGTGCGCAGGTGCATGGAATTAAATGACAAATAAATATTCCTGATTCCTGGAAAGCTCTTTAAGATGGCGCTTTTTCATAGTTCTTGGGCAACTTTTCTGCTATTTTTTCTCAACCCTTGCAGCCTAACTAAACCTGCACCCAGAAACTCCTGAGGCTTTACCTGATGTTACATTGGCTCCTGTGATGGAATACATTCTGAGGCTCCTTTTACATTATTCTGCATTAATCTTTTAATACTTTTCCCTCAGTCCATATCACCTCTAAAGCAGGCTGTCTTAGACAAATACCTGCATCTCATTGTAAGTCAAGAAGTTTCACTCCGTCAGACTGAATGTGTTTCTCTAAGCCGTTGATTGATTTCCAAGAACTTCAGCCTTTCATATGCTGCATGATTCATAGCAGCCGAGTTTAAGCATTCAAGTCTCAGTGGTGAGAGGCAGTGACTTCAATGTTCCCACTGAGCTTACATCTGGCTTACTGGAAAAAAAACGAAAATTGGGCAAACTGCTATTGACAGTTGTCATATTGGTATTGTCATGCTATTGACGTTGTCTACTTGTGTTAGAAATAGGTGGCACCTATGGCTAAGTCTAAAAGTATAATTGCGCCACCAGATATCGCCTCGAAGCAATGCAATAGGCAATGACAACCATGGAACTGAGGCAGGTGTGTGTGTGTATATACGTATTGATTGATCACACACCCTTACTGATTAAATCTCCAGTGCCCTTTAGTAATCTCCCCTGGTCTTCTTTCCTGTCTCAGGGATGGCAGCTGTTCACCTCATGATGGAGACGAATTCTGATCAGATCTGAAAGTTGGATTTTTAACCAATGAGCATTTTTAATTGATTCCCCAGCTGCAGCAAAGCTTCAATGGCCTTCAGGTTCTCCAATAGACCACCCTTGGACTTCCTGAAATCAAAAATAAATACATAAACTTCTCAATTTTACACTGAATCAATATTCCTAATATGCCACCCACACCAGCCTTCCCTTAATCACAGTGTGTCTTACCCGGGCCCAGTTGCTGCTGAGGTCAGGAGAGGTAAGCAGGTGATGTGAGCAGGATGAGGGAGACGACCCACGGCAGGTGGGGTGGCTAGCAATCGAAGTGAGGCGTCCGATTACCTCGCTCCCTCATGGAGGAAAGCCTCGATGGGAAAACGTGGTGGTACTCCTTCTTTCCTTGGAGATTGATCAGCGCTCAGCAGGGGCATGAGGGCACCAGTGCATGTCTCAGACAGTTCTAGATGTCATGCAGGCGCTGTCGGCTCTAATGAGGAGGCAAGAGGGAGAGGGCATGCCTGCTAATAACACACTACTGAGAACACATCTGTTTCTGCATAGAAGAGGCTTTTTTTTTTCATATATCACCAGCATATACCCGCAGAGGGCATTATTATGTCTGTGACACTGACCCTCACTCTTTAGATCTGGCCTCCAACTTACTCACAAACTGACATTTATCCCGCATTAATGTGGAGTCAGTTACATCAGATGAACGAGTTTCCGACTGGAAAATAGCACGTGAACAACATGCCAAGTTGTATAAACAATGTTGGAAAATCAAGGAAATTTTTGATCATTAAGTTGCCGAGTTGTGATGTATATGTAACTTTTCACTTCTCACAATCAGGTAATTGCAAGGCTGGATTACTGACCAGCCAAAGTGGGCAACTGCCCCGCACCCCCAGAGGCTCCAGGTTCACCATGTGTCCATTTGTTTGTGATGACTGTGGTAACTATGATAACGTAACATATAAACACATTATCAACTGAGATGATACGGGCCTTACGATGGGCCCATATCCATTTTTTGTACATGCACGATGTACAGAGATGGACAATTATCGGGTTGGTAGGGGTCCAAAGAACATTTTCACCCTGGGGCCCCTGGTGGGTTAATCCAGCCATGGGTGACTGGATCTTATGACTGGAAGTTGTCAAAGAGTAACCTACGGCAGGATGAAGTGGGTCAAAAGAAGGAGAATCATGGTTTTTATTTTGACTTGTAGACTTACCAAATCCAGACTGTGTTCTGTTCATTACCCAGCAATAAAATGATAACGGCTTTGCTAATGTCTCTTACGCACAGATTAGTCACAGCAACGTTAGCTTTTGGACTAGCTCCATTATGTTTTCGGTTCTCCTCCCAAGTCACGACCAACTGCATACGATGGCTGACATGCTCACCAGTTCACCATAACGGCTCTTGCGAGGTTCCCAAGGACCACAGCATCAGTCTCAAGTTAAGTGTACCATGTGTAAATGTCCAGTAACAAAAAGACCAATGAGTGGGTGCATCTAAAAATATGTGCTGCTGAAAGACGTTAAAGAATTATATTTTTTACAATTAACATGATAATCCTCACTGGTGAGGAAATTGTCATAATATAATTTTTCTGCACCCCCCACTTCTTAGTCTCTCCCTTGTATTCTGTCATTTGGTATCGTCAGTGTGGTTTCATTCAAAACACCATCACAGACGTAAGACGTTCTCCATCACCTTTAACTTGCTCAAACAAATCAATGTATTGCTTGAGTTTTATAGTGTTTCTGACGTGTCAGCTTGCTTTTCTGTGTTAGCGCGATTCAGATGAGCAATCCCCCCCTTTTCTCCCCTATTGTATCCGGCCAATTACCCCACTCTTCCGAGCCGTCCCGGTCCCTGCTCCGCCCCCGCTGCCGATCCGGGGAGGGCTGCAGACTACCACGTCTCCTCCGATACATGTGGAGTCATCAGCCGCTTCTTTTCACCTGACAGTGAGGAGTTTCACCAGGGGGACGTAGCACGTGGGAGGATCACGCTATTCCCCCCAGTTCCCCCTCCCCTTCGAATAGGCGCCCCAACCGACCAGAGGAGGCACTAGTGCAGTGACCAGGACACATACCCACATCCAGCTTCCCACCCGCAGACATGCCCAATTGTGTCTGTAGGGACACCCGACCAAGCTAAAGGTAACACGGGGATTCAAACCGGTGATCCCTGTGTGAACAGGCAACGGAATAGACCGCAACACTACCCAGATGCGATAAGTTTAACTCTGTTGAACCCTTTAAAAAGAAAAAAAATCTATTTTACCATGTCAATGTTTAGCATCCAGTCAGGATATGTTAGCTTCTCAGTTGAAAATATGGTGTCTAGGCCGACTTCCAGGTTCAAAGCTAAGACGATGATCCCGTAACGTTCAGTTCACAAAAAAGTCGCAAAACAGTTGTGGCTCACGTATAGGGCCATTTCCTTGTTTAAAAGCTCATACTTGTGTATTTTTTTCTCGTTCTTCTTGTTACGCTGTAATTGGCAAGGTTATTCAGTGAATAAGACAGATCCTTATTTTCAGTCAAAAATTGATAAATATGTGGATGCTCTGGGCTACAACTGCCAACTGTCTTCATGTCTGTCGTGTTGGCACTGCCATTAGGTCCTTACATAATGTCTTCATTATGTAATTGTTTCTCTTCCCTAATGGCATCATAGGAGAGGGAGCCAAACCGACCGACAATCAAGGCATCCGTGTCACAATTAGGCCTGTAATTTACATGAGTGTAAGTAGGCTATCATGACGCAGTTAAGGCGTTCACTTCAGAGAACATGGCAACCAAGCATCGATAATCACTTCTCCGCAGCAGCTTCTGGTCGTGCATGACTCACGCCGAATCTCAGCCCACCTCTGCATTTCAAGGTCAGATCCATGACTGATCCCTGCACTGCTCTTAATCCATATTTCATAGCCGTTCGACTGAAATGTTTCCCTACGACCACCTAAGGAAGATGCACTGAGAACGTGCAGGTTTGGGGGAGAAATAGATTCTCTCTTCAACAGGAAAAATTGTGGTCTTGAGACAGCATGTTGTGGTCTATCCTGATCAAGCACTAAATTACAAAGAAAAACTCACTGACTAGGGTTCATTTAGTTTTGTTAATCGCAAATGAAAAAAGAAGCCTTTTCTGGACACTGTGTGTTCTGCTTTCAGTACCTTACAGGACTGATTCCAGAATGACACGCATGCCCACAAAAACAGAAAGGTAAAATCATAATACTGGTGACATTGTCTTTAGTCTGCAATCTGCTGTGAAGACGGTCAAAGACACTAAGCGTGTAAAGCAGCATAATCCTCAGCAACTCTATGAATGAGCTGTATGAGGAAACAAAGGCCGGTAATTAGATCCCTGTTAATTGGATTGACTCCCTCACCGAGAGGAACAAACATCAGATGTGAAGGACAGGCCGCACAACGCATAGATTAATTTGGGTCAAATTGCAAACCGTCCCCTCCACCCTGCGACTGTAAAGGCTTGAGCTGTTGTCACCATTTCCACAGAGCCGGCACTGTAGGGCAAGGATCTCCCACGCAGCAACAAGAAGAGCACCACACTCAGCTATTCCCAGGTAGAGAAGAGGAGGAGGAGGAGGAGGGGGAGGACTGGTGGAGTCCTTCTTCCAGGAGTCTCATCCTCATTTCAGAGCGAGAAAAGCAACAAGGCGGGAAAGTTGACCAGAGAAATGTAAGCATCAAAGCAGACTGGTATGTTTTACTAGCCCCCTGGATACACACACACAAACACAATATAATAGCATGTCCCCAATATCATATACACAAAGAAATACAGTGGAAATTACAAAAGAGTGACATGACAGTTGTAGTGGCACTGTGTGACGAGCGGCTATGTGAAATATTTGCATATACCCCATCGCTACATGCAGATATACGCATACATACATACATACATACATACATACATACATACATACATACATACATACATACATACATACATACACAAAAACAAATTAAATGCCCTGCGACACACACAGCCATGTGCTATCAGCGATTTAATTTTTATATCCCTCCTGCAAAATGTTCACCCATATGGCATGTATAAGAGCCATGCGATTTATCAGATTTTCTGTGCATACTTTTACAGACCAAACATGAGTATTGATCACCAGTCAATCTATATTAGTGCTGCTGTCTCATTCCACTTTACATGGCTGCTCACATCAATCAATCAATCAATAACTTTATTTGTCCCCAGCGGGGCAATTGGTTATGCAGCAGTGGGTTTGAGACATTTAGCAGAGGGCACATAAATACAACCCTAAAACCAAAAAAACATAAATACTCAGTCAATTTAAAACAAACAAGTTAAACATTATGCAAATAACTACCTTTTTCCTCCTAAAGCTTAAGAGGGAGATTGAAGAGGGTGTAAAGGAGTGTTTATATCTGTTGGTTTTAGCTAGTGGAGGTCTGAGGAGGGTACCAGATGGCAGAAACTGAAACTGTTGAAGTAAAGGATGGGAACAATCAGACATGATTGATTCGGCTTTCTTATATAACTGTTGTAAAGATCCTGCAGAGTTTCCTGTGCAGTGCCAGTTATTTTGCTGCAGATAATAACCACTTTATGAGGACATTTTTGTGTTTTACCTTGAGACTGGTACCAGCAGAGAAAGGAGAAAGTGGGCACAGACTCAGTAAAAGATCGATAAAATATTGTCATCAGGGTCCTTTCAACCTGGAACTTGGGAGAATTTCCTGAGACAAAAGAGATACTACTGGCTTTTCTCGTGCATCATGTCAGTATTACTCTCAAATGTCAGTTTATTGTATAGCATAGTTCCTAAATACTTGTAGGACTCCACTATTTGCATATGCTGGCCATCAATCACTGTACTGACAGGAGATGGGTGAAAATGTCTAAAATCAATACACACATCCTTAAGTCTTTGACCCATTCAGTACTAAAAATGAATCATGACACCAATTTGAAAAATAGCTGACAGAAGGACGGTGGGAAATTCCTTGGCCGTTTAGCAGGCTCACTATGACTGTATCATCAGCAAACTTCAAGATGGGATGGTTTTCATACATGCTGCGGCAGTCAGTGTACAGTAGAGGAGAGAGGATGCACCCCTGGAGAAAGCCAGTGGGTGTTACAGACAGCTCGGAAAATTTATTCTTTACTCTCACTCTTTGTGTCCTGCACGTGAGGACGTGAGGAAGTCTAGAACCCAGCCAACACCGCTGTCCAAGCCAAACTTACTCTGAGCTTTTGGAGTACCAGATGTGGCTGTATGGTGTTGAAGGGTGATGTAAAGTCCACAAACAATAATCTTACATGGTTGTTAGAGCTCTCGAGGTGCTTGTATAGGTAAGAGCTATACATAGCACTAGCAGTCAATACACCTCTCTAGCCCACACACTGACGGTTATAACCACAGAGTAAACTCACGTTCTTAAAGGCCCACTTGAGTGGGCGGAAAACAACAGGAGTGGGTAGAGAGGCTGAGGATGATGAAGATGGAAGGTTTGTACTCCAGCTGCCATTGCCTGCATTGTGCAGAACAGAGGAAAGTGGTGCTGTATTACTGTTATTGAACAATCAACCCGCCAGTAACAGCAGCCGACAAAAAGGGTTGATTGATATTTACAAGTAGAAAAGCAACACAGAGGGAACTATTGCGATCGTATTTTTCACAATATTTGTATCGATTTTCAAAAACACTCCCATCAATTCTTAAGAATACGCACAAAGAGAGGTGTATTGTCCATGTCTAACCTCTAGGTGGAAGGTCAGTGTTGTAACAGGGCTGGTCACACTAGCTATGACTGATTACTCTTATTTGATATTGAGATGTTTTCTTTTTGTCATTTTCCTAAAATTTTGACAAAATATAGCAACATATCACAGTGTTAGTAGTATCATTAGTATCATAATATACCACAATATATTAGATCATGACGCTCGTATTGTGATATGAATCATATCGCCAAGTTCTTGCCAATACACAGTTCTTGAGGAGACAGCATGTTTGGAAGATCAGGGTGTTTTCATGTGTAATGCAGAAAGGTTATGGTTAATACTACTAGACTAGATTATAATTGTGATTATGTATACAAGTGATTCTTTAACATTCATATGTTGTCAACCATTCTATATAAGTCTATATGCCAAAGGGGGAGCAGCAAAGTCATCTGTCTGGGGAACAACTGAGTGCAATTACAGTAAATGAATTCTGATTCACAGAAATGTATATTTCTAGATTAATTTTTAGATTTATTAACCCATTTCTTTTTTTTCAAAGAATTTTTTTTATTATTTTTTTTTTAAATTTTTTTTGCATTTTTGCCTCTGTTGGATAGTGAAGTGAGACAGGAAACAAGAGCTTGGGTTCGACATGCTACAAAGGTCACTGTGTGAAATCAAACCAGGGATGTTGTGGTTATGTGGCATGCACCGTAACCATCCAGCTACCAGGGCGCCTTATCAATCCATTTCTGAGTATATTTTCAAAAAGAAATTGATTCCCATTTTTATTTCCGCTAAAATTTCCATCAAGCAGGTCCAAATGTCCAAACTCAAGACCTGAGTCTAGACATTTGGATTTGCTTGATTTAAATCCATCCATCCATCCATTATCCAAGCCGCTTAGTCTACTTGGGGTCGCAGGAGTCTAGAAATTTAAATTTTTTTTTCACTTGATAATATATGACTTGAGGCTTGACTTGGACTCAACACCTACTATGACTAAGCTAAAATTTGAAATGAATATGTGGTTTTATAATGACATGCATGCTCCCCTGTATTTTTGGCATGCATGTGGTAGTCTACACCCTCCCAAATCCCCATATGTATTGTAAAATGGTAGCACCTGAGGAAAACAGGGAAGTGGACACGATAAATTGGGAACAAAGGGGAGAAAACATTTTAAAAACTCACAGCTGCTGATAACCCATAAAATAACTATTGGAGGGTGTCTGGGAATATTCTGGGACCTTTGTCAGCTTTTTAGATGTGAAGCAAATCCTGGTTCTGGTAGTTCTCAATCAGATCCTCAGGTACCACCAGTACCGCACGTGTCCTATTGTACCAGGTAGTCTATTACATTCACCTGTTGTTCCAGCTTCATATCAGGGAGGATTTATACCTGGAGCAAAATGTGTATGTATTTAATCACCTAACAGAATAAAAAACTAGAACCATTGGTGGTATCTGAGGACCTGACTGAGAAATTACACAACTGAAAATGGAAAAGTAAGGGTTTTTCCCTTGAAACCTTGGCAGTCACACATTTTGATGGCCACCATTTTCAGTGCAACACAGGCCCAATCCAATCTGTCGGGTTCTTTAGCTGAATGATGATCTCCCTGCACAACTATTTTTTCCCCCATCAAACAAATGGCTGTGTGTACATACCAACAGGAGCCGAACAAACTTACCACTTGCTTTATCCAATTAGTCAGGTGCTTCATTATGATCGAAAAACTATCAAACCAGCTTTGAAACGTTGACAGTGAGCAGAAAAATGCCTCCAGGCATTATGTCTCCTCCACCTTGTTCAATCACTGGTATTGGACTTGGCTGATTGGATGCATGTTTCTCAACTTCTCTCCCTCTCTCTCTCTCTCTCTCTCCGACTATTGCTTATCCAAAATATGTCTACCAGATAATCAATTGAAATTAAAACTTTGCCAACTCATTGAACTGATGCCCTGAAATGTTGCAGGGTGGTCCAAAAAGTCACCAGAACAGAACCCGTTTGGTTGTAGGAGCCTGTGTATAAAACTTTTTCAAAAAGAAATTCACTGGCTTAATTGCCAGTATCGACTACAGCTGAACATCTTAAACTTAAAAGCGAAATAGAGGATTGCTTAAAGGTAGACTGGGGAGGATTTTCTTAAAAATCAATGCATAGACTCGCACAAAAATAATCCCTCTCAATCACCACTTATGACCCACTAAACGTGTGGCAGTGTCTGTATCCGCAGAGACCCTGTCCTCTGCCTGCATTTTTTTATTTGTCTTATTTTGCTGTGTACGAGACATTTCTGAGCGTTAACCTTCAGGCAACGGGAGTCTATAAAAATGTAGCGACCAGGTGCCGGTTCGAGATCATAAACATGCATCCTAAAAGCTGCTAGCTTAGAAGGAAGCTACAACAATGGCAGACATGGTGCCGAAAATATGCAGATATTGAAAGACGAAATGCCAACCAGATAAAGCTCGTTCCAAAACGACAGTGAATCTGGGGTTAGCTTTCATCCACTGGCGAGCACTGAAGGAGAGGATGGGGATGAAGAGCGACACGGAGTTGGTCTGTACACTGGATGTGTTCTGGCAACTGCGGTCAGGGTGCGTGTGCTTCTGATGTCGTTGAGCCGGGGAGGATGGCAACTTTGAACGTTATGTTTACAAACCGCAACTGAGAAATCCCACTCATTCTACCTTTAACACAACAACAAATCACCATTTAACGAATTTGGGTGACGGCAGAGCCTTCACATGCCCCCCCCCCCAAAATAATGCTAATGACAATCTCTGTTGTGTTTTATTTCTGAAGTGACACAGCTGAAAACCACAAAACAGGACAAGATCACGTCTCTTGAATCCTGGGCCAGATTATCATATGATATCGGGCGAGTTCCCGGGTGTACCAGCCAATTTGCCATGATAGGGGGCACCAAATGATTAAGATGACTAGACTTTTCAAAATATTTTAAAATATTTGTCATATTTTCTGTACATCTTTCAGTACCATGGAGGCATTGAGGTTGCCGACAATGGCAGTTCTAGACCAATTTTACTGGGGGGGGGGGCAGGCTGGGGCCAGTTGTGTTGTCAGAGGGGCACAGTGGACCCAGGACAAAAGAGACAAAGAGAGTGTTCAAGCTTTCAAAATGTTTAGAACAATATATAAAGTAATAGCACACAAAAAAACCCAACATAAATACCATGATTGGTATTTGTTTCAGTAACAGTATTTGTTTCAGTAACTTACAATTACAATTTTATTAAATTACAATATTGAAAACAAAATAAAACACATTCCTGTCAGCTTCAGCTCAAGTTACAGCACATTCTTTGCTGCAACACTTCTTTATAAGTCTCAATGAACAGTACAAGCTCTACTGTACTAAAGGGTCTCTGCATCCCAGTCTGTATTTTCCTTTCTATAATTTCACATTACAGCAACTGTATTCTGTGTTTTTTGGCAAACCAATCAAGAAATTAATCAGGAGTCAAAGCTTTTGCCCTCCAAGACTCAATACTTAGTACACCCAGGTTTCTCAGTCTCTCATCGGTTATCGTGGACCTGAGGTAAGTTTTCCCCAGCTTCAGCATAGAAAAACTCTGCTCACAAGATGCAGAACTCACTGGGATCGCAACTGCTATTTTGAAGAGTCTGAAGAGCTCAAAAAACACTTCTTTATACGGCTCAATGAACAGTACCAGCTCTACTGTACTAGAAGGTCTCTGCATCCCAGTCTCCATTTTCCTTTCTAAAATTCACTGAACTGATGTAGTTCATGCCCCAAGTCATCAATATATCATACATCATACATACAATCATAATCATACAATTAAGCAAATGAAAACAGAGCTGTCTCTTTCAGAAATGCATCACTTTTCGGGTTTAGAGCTTGGATGCTATTCATTATGTCACAGGTTGTCTTTGAAAACTGCCTGTTAAGCTCATTGACCATCTGATCAATGACGAGGTAGAAAAAGGCTGTACGAAACCCATCTCTATCTGGTTCTGACTCTGACCAACAGTAGTCAGTACACAGTTTTCACCGAGTTTAGAGCTTAGCCTTTCTTGTCGTTTTGCAGCTGGATGTATTGCAGTATCACACTGCTCAGAAATGTTCAACACTTAATCCCACAACTTATCAAAAAATGACTCCTGCCTGAAGTCATTCAATGTCTGAACTAAAGCTTCAACTAAATCAACAGCTTTTGAAAAGTGACGAAAACTGCAACATATCAGAAGTTTTGTTTCTCCAAACTCTTTACAGAGTGTAACAAGATGCACAATGAAATCAAGATCCATCTGGGCCAGCAGACCTCGAGCCTCAATAGATCTTTCACCATTTCATTCTTGGGTTATCTCATGCAGTACTCACTTAAGGGTACGCAATCTATCCATAATGTTATGTAGAGCTATAAATTGACATGCCCATTGAGTGTCATTTAATCGCTGGAGTTCTCTTGGTGCACCTTCGTACAGCTCTCTTGTATAGTTAGCCAATTAGGATGGACATATGACTCAGATGTGAACACATATAGTTTTTCTAGTAAGAAGAACTCCTCTGCCTCTGGGACAGCTTTGACTGTAAGAAATTTAAACAGTGGGCATTGCAATGGATGTAAAAGGTGTTTCTCGCTTGCTCTTTGATTCTAGCCTGGACCCCAGAATGCTTACCACTCATGGTGGCAGCACCGTTATTGGCATATATATATATATATATATATATATATATATATATATATAAAATAGCAATCAAGAAACACCATAACATCATAAGACTACACACTTCTAACATGGACACGCCATATGAACTGTAACTGCACTTCTTTACAAGCAGGCGAATATTTTTTCAAAATCACAAAACAAACCTAATGGTCCAGTGCTTGTGGATGCACATGTATCCTCTGTCGGTGTCTCACACACTTGTATGTCACCCTCAGCCTCACTTTCGGGATCTTCATCTGTCCGTCCTTCCTGCTCTGTGCCCTCACTTTGAAAACCAGTCCCTCCAACTAACAAGTCCTCTGGCTTTCTGTGGCACTCTCCATTTCCTGCTTTTCTCTTCAGCTCTCTCAACACCTGGGTCATCTGGCTTTGTCTCAATGTCTGCCTCATCATTGTTCGTTTTTATTTTGGGGGTCAGCGGAATAGGACTTAATGTCCCTTTTTTCTCTTCATTTTTGATAACTATAGAGCAAAAACAATGGAGAGGAATGCATAACACTTCAGCAACCCAGAATATTAATATACGGTTGCTCGCTTGCTTGAATTAATTTGTGTTGCGGTGGGTAGCCTTTGCGCTTACATTTCACAACCATAGAGCAAAGCCGATGGAGACGAACGCATAGCACGCCATCAGCTCTGGCTAACCATTCATGAAGAGAGACATTTTCTTCCCGACACCATCGCAAAGCCTACAAGTATTAACCCTTTCGCACGTAACTTATTTTTATGCTACGTAGGGCGCGTTACGTTACATGCATGGTCCGTTACGTTTTCATTAGCGTTATAACGCTTCTCATCGTTGTCAGCTAGCACTTGCTATATTTCAATGTTAAATCGCAGCTTCCTCAAAAGCTAAAATTAGCTAGCATTTCTACAATCTGGTTTTCTAATCGCACCGGTTTTAGCACACGCGCTAAACGGCTAATCACACTGGTGTGACGTTACGTGCGAAAGAGTTAATGCAAGCAGACTGTTAGCTGTAGCTGTTTACCGTCCATCCATTATCCAACCCGCCTATCCTGCTCTCGGGGTCGCGGGGATGCTGCAGCAGTCATCGGGTGGCAGGCGGGGAGACACCCTGGGTAGGCCCCAAAGGCCATCACAGGGCTCACGCTCTCACACACACACACACACACACACACACACACACACACACACACACACACACACACACACACACACACACCTAGGGACCACTTCGTACGGCCGATTCGCCTGACCTACATGTCTTTGGACTGTGGGAGGAAACCGGAGCACCCGCAGGAAGCCCATACAGACACGGGGAGAACATGCAAACTCCACACAGAGGGCGACTCCGAGGGTTGGACCGTGTATCGTAGCTGTTTACGCTGACTGTCATTAAGTTAATTTGTCGACAACATCATTTCCCGACCAGAAGTCTTACCTTGTAACAATTGCATAAATAAAATAGTTTTGCCCACCTTCAGTTCTTCGTGATGGTCTCACAACGTTTAGCTTTGATTCTTGCTTCTGGTCAGAGCTTACAGGTGGTGCGTGGCCTACTTTCTTTCACGCTTCAGCCAGCCAGTGGCGGTGCACCGCTTTAAGGGATCCGACTAGAATGTTGCGCCACATTGGTTCCGCCTTTCGAGTCAGCGCCACATCGTCGCAAGAAATCGATAATTTTATTATTATTGTAGACTCCTCGTTCGGAGGGGGGCCACGGGGGGGGGGGTCCAAGCTCAGTGTTATAGGGGCACTGGCCCCTGTTGGCCCCTCCCCAAAACCGCCTATGGTTGGCGAGGAGAGAGAGCTATCTACCAATTCTGCCTATTCCTTTTTCTATTTTTTGTTGTTGTTTTGTTTAATACTATATTAACCTATTTCACTGTCACCTGATTTGGCAACATTATAATGAATGCAGTCTTGCCAATAAAGCAGAACTGAAATGAATTGAATTGAATTGAGGCGAGACTCCAGCATCCCCGCAACCCTGATAGCAGGATGAGCGGTTTAGATAATGGATGGATGGATGAATGAATTGAATTGAACTGAATTGAATTGATTTGAACTGAATTGCTATTTCAGTAACTAGTGCAGTGCCCGTTCGGATGTAATGCCCCCTCTGACCACAACGGTGGCTGCAATTGCAGACGAGTGGCGCTGTTCGTCCGGTCACCACGAGACAGGCAGATCGATTTCTTCCATTTATTGCTGATAAAAAAAATTTCAGATACAATTTTTCTAATCCGCCCTCCTGTGTGGAATAAGTACAATAATTACTTTCTGTTTCATAAAGGCGAGAAGGCAAATCAAGCCCGTTATAAATGTTGTATCTGCCTTTTCTGACCAGGAAAATGAAAAATGCCTTTTCATTTGTGGATTTTGAAATGAAAATGAAATCACTATTCTGTTTTCCTTTAATTTCTGTTTCTGAAAACAGAACAACAAAACAATCATGATCTCTAAAAGCCTAAACATTGCAATACATTGTCTCAATGGGCTATTCCCCATACCTTCTTATCAACTCACCTGGTGCTCCATGATCATTCAGCTGTTGAAATGGTTGCTTGCGGCAGTCGTTATTGGGCTTGCCTTATTTGGTATATGGATGTGATGAATTTTTTAGACATATTCTGTAATGGTTTTGCATTGAGACCTCAAGAGTACAGGCCGTTCATGATGGAAATAAGGATATTTAGCATGACGTGTTGCATAGGGATGTGAGATGCATTTAGATTTGAGCATCACTTTAAGGGCTAGTACGGCATTTGTAGGCCCATGCCTATCTATGGTGTAAGGTTTTTTGGTTGAGTCTTTCATTTTACTGTAATATGTGTGTTAAGTCTCTACGTTATCTCTAAGTTCATGTAAAAATCTATAGTCTTTACACCCATAGTATATTTCAGTTTTTTACGTGTAAAGTGGGAGGAGGGGGGGCACTTCAAGTGTGGTCACCCTAGGGCACCACACTGTGTTAATCCAGGCCTGCTTCTGCTTGAATCAGAATTTAAACTTGCTGAGATCTATGACATTGAAGATCCAGATGGCCATATTCTGCGATGAAAGAAATTTGATTATAGAAAGGCAACCGAAAACTTGCTTGGATCACAGCATTACAGTTTCCATCGGTACCCTGTGAGGGCACAGCACCAATGGCGGCCGTTGTTAACCCAGGCCTCGACTGATCTCATATGGTCTTTTCAATCCGCATACTGACTTGGCAAAATTTTACGTCAGATGCCCTTCCTGACACAACCACTAACCCTATGGATGGGGGCACAGGTAAAGCGCTGGATGCTATTCCAGTATTCATGGACTCACACCCATGCTTGTCATCCAATAAGTCTTTTTTAGTACAGCCCAAAATCACAGTCCAATGGGTCTTTACAATCAATCACATTACATATGATATAAGTATTAATCTTATATATTCTGAATTGTTTCATTCTAACTTGTGTAATCATTAAGTAAATGCGGTGCTGCTCGTCTACTCTGTCCACAAGCTATCTATTACATGTCTGTCCATCCCTGGAAGAAGGAGCTCTCCTCTGATGCTCTGACGTTTCTCTCATTTTTTTTCTCCCTAACAAGGTTATTGCATAGATTTTTTCCTCATCTGAATCAAGGGTCTAAGTATAGGTTGTCACGTAATATGATTTTGAATCCCCCTTGGACTAAACTGTGATTCAGTGCTATTGGTTAGTCTCGTATTACGTCACATATCATGTGACGGCAACACATCCGCCATGTTGTCTGTGAATGTTCTCATTCATCCAGGTCATGGTTATCCAAAGGAATTGAATCAAGTGCAACTGGACTTGGTATGTATCCGTGAAGATGTTTCGCCTCTCATCCAAGAGGCTTCATCAGTTCGTGCCTTTCTGACTATACCAAGCTAGTCTGACTGGCTGGTGATGAAACTCAGATATTTATCCTCTTTGGAGTCATTATCAGAGCTAATGATGTCTATGGCTCTGTTAAGCAGCAACGGTCGTTGGGGGTGTTAGTTTCGACTTCATTATTCAGTGGTCATGAGAATCGTTGGAGCCGTTAGTGACCGACTGTTGTTCTTGGAGGCTAGGCTTCTTGAGTCTCCTGGGTAGAGATGGAAGGACGGCATTGTAAGTGGGAAATAGGTGGTGTCGCAGACCTCCTCCTCTGTTGAGGGATGGTTTTTCCAGTTTCGCATAGATGGCTTCCTTCACCCCTCTTTCAAACCATCTAGCTTCCCTGTACAAAATGTGTACGTTGCTGTCCTCGAAGGAGTGTGTCTTTTCCTTTATGTGTAGATAGACTGCTGAGTCTTGTCCTGAGGAGTTTGGCCTTCTGTGTTGGGCCATCCCTTTGTGTAGTGGTTGTTTGGTTTCTCCTATGTATAGGTCAGTGCAATCCTCATTGCATTGTACAACAATCTGGTGTATACTGTACAATGCAATGAGGATTGCACTGACCTATACATAGGAGAAACCAAACAACCACTACACAAACGGATCAGTAGTTCCTTCAGACTGATACAACTTTCAAGTTGTATTATCATCATTGCATAAAACTGTTATACTTTTTGAGAAACAAAAGCATTTAAAAATAAAGGCATTTCAATTTTATTAGACATTTTTCAATTGTGTGTCAATCATCATCAGCAGTTATAAACTAAATCATAAAATTATATGGTTGGAATATAATTAGTACAAGATGGAGAGAAACTGCTTTTGTTTTGTAAATTTGTTAACATATCGGTCTTACATATCGATAAGTGCGAGTTTTTCCCATTTATCTCTCCTTGGTTTTTCCATCTAAAGCTTGTACATAATTATTGCGCGGAATTGCATGAGATTGGCCTAACTGCCAAAAATCCTCAAATCGAATCTGATCCTTTGGACTGTTAGGCCAGAACTTTGTAAAATGTATTTTGCAAACTGTTTTTCGAAGAGTCAGTCACAGCTGCTGTGATGTTTTATTTCTGTACGTTTGTCAGATTTTCACTTAAAATTTTGTTTTTGTGAACACAGATCGACAATGAGAACTTCAGTGTAAACAGCGGTTGCTAAGGTCTAGCTATCCTCCAACATGGCGGAGCTGTTCGTTGTCAATGAAAAAGTCACGTGATTGAGAATAACCCATATAAATAAATTTGACTATCATATTCCATCCTCAACAGCTGTGAATAGAATAGATAATGTGTGAGTTTATAGTATGGATGACTACGTGTCCAGAAAAAGGTACTCACCACTCTGAGCTCTTCGCTTGCCCTCGGCCTGATTTGAGCCACCAAAAGCCCCACAGTCATCTCATGACTGTAGAAATTGAATAGACACCATCTCCATCCTTGCCTTGAAAATGATCATTTTGAAACGGTGACCCAGGGTTTCATTAACCCAGGTGACCCCCTGACCCCAAAGGGCCTTTATCACATAGCGACAGCCACTTTCCTCTCATCTAAATCCACACTTCCTCCACAGCTCCCGCTGCAACCCACCCCGTCTGCACATCTGGCCTCCTCAACATGCATGCCACCAGATTACCAGGTACATGAAGTGGCTCCGCAATGGTGACATTTCCCTGAATTGTAAAAGTTGTATAATTAATGCATGCACACATGCCTGTGAAGCTTTGGGGCAGCAGCAAAATTGGCGGAAACGCCGGTGCATCCAAATGTATTTTTAAAAGTTGTTCTCTTATGCGATGTTCCCCTTTGCATCAAATTAAGTCCGAGGATGCGCACCAGAATATGCAGTCTAAGCTTTGCCTTCGGGGAGCAGCTTCTGTGGATTGGAACAGCATTTCATTACGGTTCATGCAGCGGGATCCCTTTATCTGCATCTACCCTGAAAAGCAACATTGGCAAATTGATATATTAGCATTTTACACGAGGAAGACTTTGACAGTATTTCAGATGAATGAAAAGCTATAATATAAAGTTCATATAGTGCACGTCTTTGGTAAGTGGTGTAAGCCTCGCCGTGGTATGTTCACAGAAGACCCACATACACCTAAGCATTTGTCTGCAGCGTGTATGGTGCATGAACATGAAAAGCCGTCTCTGGTAAGGGAGATATCCTCGACCCAGTTACCTAATCAAGCTGTAACCTGTAAACAAGCGCTTCGGAGGGGGCGGACATCTGTCAGTTGGAAAAATGCCGGGCAGATGTTAGGCGTTTGCTAAGCCAGTATTTCTGTAGCTTTGAACAGACAACTGCATCTTGACGGAACATTGTCTCAAGCATGCAGGCATGGGGATAATCAGAGCTGTGATCACACGTATGCCAGAAAGTTTTTCGCTCTATGAGTCAATGTTTCATCTGTGGACAAAGGCTGCCTTTACACAACAGCAGAAGAATCCACACAATCCTATCTCCACATATCCCCTTGTTATTAATTGCATAGCTATTAAGAGTAGGTACCGATGGATCTCTGCTTCATTTTTAAACAATCTCTCTGTTTGAAAGGGGAGATGAAATTAAAAGAAAAGGCTTGCCACAAAGAAGCAAATGTATTTCCCGGTAGACTGGCATTGATTAAACACATGTTACATAATGGTTGTGAGCAGCTTCCTTCAACTCTCCAAGTGCTTATTCTCCATCTGCAATGATTGTCAAACTAATGCACACATCCCATAAATAGAGTGGCAAAGCTGAAAGTGAGTAGGATGAATTCACCTGAGAATTACACAATGAATTTTTTTGGTATAAGTGGACTTGCACTGGATCTTCTATCCCAGATACACACAAGTATTCGCTTTTGTGTGGATGTAGCTGCTTTTTCATGCACCACATCGAGGTTCAAGTTTATTTGTGATGTATCAGGAATCAGGAACATTTATTTGTCATTTTATTCCATGCACCTGCGCACATGAAATGAAACGAAATATCGTTTACCCCAGCCCACAGCAGTGCAACACGAAGACAAAAACACATCCAAACTACAAGAACACATATATCGAACATATAAAAAAAAAAAAAAAATTCAGTGTCCAAGAGAGCGAACGCCAGGATGACTCGGAACTGCCGGTCTGCATGGGCTAGCAGTTAGCTTAGCCTGCCCCGCTTCCACGTCCTGTCAGACCGCCCTCGGTGTTTCCTCTTCGGGCGCAGCTCGAGTCAAGGCCATGGTCCTTGGGCCCACAGGCCGCAGCAGACCAAGCTCTCCCAGCCGATCAAGCGCCAGCTCTCCCAGCCATCAAACGAAGACACAAACAGACGCAGTCACGCAGACGTGGACAAAGACAATGCATGGACGGTACTGGGTGAGGCCGCCGCAAATGTAAGTGCGCGCCACCATCTTCCCACACCAGAAGCGGAAGCAATATGAAATATGAAAATATTATGATTATGAATATATTTCAATATGAAAACAAGTTTACACGTATTCTCATGATGAAATGTTTGTTTTGCTGGCTCAACACACAAGCAGGAAATTAAAGTACTGTAGAGCCGAAGGAACGGAGAAGACCGTAGGTTCACACTTTAGCCGTGTAGGCAACTTTCTTTAATCCACGGTAAATCAGAGAGACAACCAAACCACAGCTCGACTGAGCGGAGGTGGCAAGAATCCCCAGAAAACTGGCTGGACAACCATAACTTAACCCTGCGTTAACCTGCCAGGGCAACCATGACTTAACCCTTAGTTCCTGGGTTGAATTCTGTCCCCAATACGTGTCCACCACAGTACTTATAAAAGTACTTTTAAAGTATAAAAGTACTTTTAAATCAAAGGGCAACATACATGTGCACATACGTGTGCACACTCTCTGGAGTGTGTTTTAACGTAGGCTATATAATTCATTAAGGGTGGCACAGTAGTATCTTTGTATTTGCTATGTTAAATAAGGCAATGTGGCTAAATGTCCGACAATCTGACATTATTAACCATAATTAGCGCTACCGCGCCCCCTAATGTAAACCATATGTAACCATCACGAATGACTAGACTCGCTAGCCTGTTTGGCTAATGGGTCAGACCCTTTAGTTGACCGGTTAGCGCAGTCGCCCGTGGCCCGGGCTACCCAGGTTCGATTCCCGGCTGTGGCGGATTCCCGGAGGCCCCCTGAATTTGCAACATTTGGTTGCAGCAGTGGGATGCAAATGTTCCCAATGGCTCTTCTTCTTTGCAGCCCCAAGAGTCTCAGAACCTGGTTTAGAGACTGTCCTTCAAAGCCACTGCAACCCACTTCAACTGGCTCACAGTGGGCCTTCCACCCATTCCTCCAACTCTCAGCTACCACCAGTTCTGCATACTTGGCTCTCTTCCTTACTTGCGCCTACTCCACAAATAACTTTCAGTTTATTTCACGAGTGTGGATTGTAGTTTTGGCGGCACGGTGGCGCAGTGGTTAGCGGCAAGAAGGTCCTGGGTTTGAACCCCGGGTAGTCCAACCTTGGGGGGGGGGGGTGCATCCTGCGTCGTCCTCTCCTCTGTGTAGTTTGCCCGCGTCTGCGTGGGTTTCCTCCGGGTGCTCCGGTTTCCTCTCACAGTCCAAAGATATGTAGGTCAGGTGAATTGGCCGTACTAAATTGTCCCTAGGTGTGTGTGTGTGTGGGGGGGGGGGCCCTGTGATGGCCTGGCGGCCTGTCCAGGGTGTCTCCCCGACTGCCGCCCAATGACTGCTGGGATAGGTTGTAGGATAAGCGGTTTGGATAATGGATGGACGGATGGTGGGATGCATGTGCACTCAGAGGCGTGAGGGAGGTGATATGCTGAAGCGCGGGGACGCGCTTCCCAAAAGAGGGAGGTAGTGTAATGATCACGAATATTGACTAGACTCGCTAGCCCATTGGCTAATGGGTCGGACCCTTTAGTGGACTGGTTAGCGCAGTCGCCTGCGGTCCGAGCTACCCGGGTGTGATTCCCGGCTGCAGCAGATTCCCGGATGCCCCCTGAATTTGCTACACGTACATGTAATATGAGTTTTAAATTGTTACTCGTACCATCATAGAGTGCATATTGGACATTTGACTACCACCCAAAGTTACTAACATGATACATCTTGGACATTTGGCCTGGCCTGAAGCGATTACCACCACCCAAAATTACTTAACAGCCAAGGGTGGGGCAGTACACTAGACTAGAGCATTGACAACGACAAGGTCACCAGTTCTATTCCTAATGGTAACAACTTTGTCCTCCCTCCTCTCTTTCCCCATCCTTCCCATCGCTCCCGCTGCCGTGCTCCCCTAATGTCCCAATAAAGCAGAAATATAAAGTATCTTATAAGTATTTTATAAGAATTCACTCAAGGAATAACTATCAGGGTGGCTTGAGCACCTACTTTTACATGTATACAGCCAAATGAAATCAAAGCATAAACATAAGCCTACCAGTATACTTGTTAGTCTAGCTATGATGTGATGTGGTGTGAGCTGTGAGATTAATAGAAAAAACATACAAAAGTATTTGTTACACAATTACCTAATATGGGTGGGATTACCTTCTCTAAGACTATGAGTTGTCTCTTGAGAGAAGGTTTGAAGTAACCTGTGCCCAGTGGTGAGCAGGCCTGCATGTTGTTTGAAATACAGCATGCCAACATGTAGCTACAGCAATGTATAACAGTCAGATATAAAAAATAAAAAACAGAGTACTAGAAGTACCTGATAGTATAGAGAGACTGATGTTTGCTTTAAAACTGCTCATTCGAATTTCCTGACTTTTGCAGTTTTAAACCAAATCAAAAATCTCACTTAAAATGTAGTTTTTTTTGTTTTTGTTTTTTTTCATTAATCTGATTTTTATTTATTGTGCGGATTTCGAGTTCCAGTATTTTCATTGGAAAACTCGTACATGGGTTTTGCTTCCACATGAAACGTCCGTGAGCATTCTCAACACCTCTGACTCGCAGAATCCTGCCCCACTGAAGTGTTTGAGGGAGAGAACTGAGTCTGTTCTGTGGAAATCAGCATTCCTAAATACTCACTGAGCAATCCTTATTTTGGTGGAGCGGCACATTTGTGATGAAAGAACTGAATTACAACACCTGTTTCCACGTGTTGAAAATGATTAAAATCTTGCTTTCAGCCAAGGACAAAATCTTTAGTAGTTTGGAGGAAATATTGTGAAGTTAGGAGCAGTATTTCCCTCCTTTCAGGCAACACAGAGACTCAAATATATACTTGCTAAAATACACCAAATGTGCCACAACATCAAAAACAGGTTTTGTAATGTCTGTGAATGTTCTCATTCAAGTTTAGCAATCTCATTCTTGCCTTTTATTTCTCCCCCCCCCCCCCTTTTTTTTTTTCCTCCCCCAAATGTACTTGGCCAATTACCCCACTCTTCCGAGCCGTTCCGGTCGCTGCTCCACCCCCTCTGCCGATCCGGGGAGGGCTGCAGACTACCACATGCCTCCTCCGATACATTTGGAGTCGCCAGCCGCTTCTTCTCACCTGACAGTGAGGAGTTTCGCCAGGGGGACGTAACGCGTGGGAAGGTCACGCTATTCCCCCGAGTCCCCCCGCCCCCGGACAGGCGCCCCGACCGACCAGAGGAGGCGCTAATATAGCGACCAGTACACATATCCACACCCGGCTTTCCCACCCGCAGACACGGCCAATTGGGTCTGTAGGGACGCCCGACCAAGCCGGGGGTAATACGAGGATTCGAACCTACGATCCCCGTGTTGCTAGGCAACGGAATAGACCGCTACACTACCAGGACGCCCGCCTATTGTTTCTTATCAAAATGCAACTTCCGCAAAGAAATGTTAACGTTTTAAGAACGGTTGCTGCATTTTGATAGGCTAGGAGAGCGTTAGGCTCTGCAGGTGGGCGGTACTGAGTTCATAGAAGGGCCATCGGAAAAAAACTGGCCTCTTAACGCCAAGCAGCACAACAAACCCAAAAAACCACCCCTTGTCTCTATAGCGAAACCTTTTAAGTTTGATTGAAAAAAAGGGGATTCATCCCCCCCCCCCCCCACAGACTTCAGTCGAGGTCTAACCACAACGCGAGCGTCATCGGGATTTAAAATGCCGGATGACGTCACACATTTCACAACCCGCAGTAAACGGGATAATTGGAATAATAGCCTCCCAGTTTGCAGTTTATAGATAAAAATAGATGATAATAAGTCAACTTCATTCATTTCTGCAAGTATGGCTGGCGTCTCCTCAGTGGATTGATTACAGTTAAGATTTGATGTAAAGTGCTGAGACTGTGAGGTCAGCGAGGGGGGAAGAATTATTTTCAACTATGTTTAAAAAAGCTGCGGCCAAGGGAACTGAGATCTGATGTGAACCGCAGGGAAAGCACCGCCCTCCGCAAACAGCAACATAGAAGTTTATAATATCATAATAATACACTGTGAGTGGATGTCAATCTGTTTCCACATTTTAGAACTATTTGGGCTTTTTGTTTTTGTTTTTTGTTGGGGTTTTTTTTTCCCTCTTGAAATCCAAGCTTGACTTTGACTTTGTGGTTTACAGTGACAGGACGTGGGAAGGGTTTAGCAACAAACACACTGTGGTCAGAAATATTTGACATCAAACGCTCAAGAAAACTGTGGGGATTTATTTAAGCTATCACATTTTTCTTTTCCACAACCAGTCAGTCTTCAAGAAATACTTTTCTGTACAGAAGCATACTCACAATAAAATAGATGAACTAGTATACTAGCCGTACAGCACAGGTCATACCAATGGCTGATTCCTACCTATATAATGCAAACTGCACACAGCCAGGATAGTGCATTAAACATGAGAACTCAGTAGCAGATGTTGTGGAATACAAACAGGTCATCATCATATTACATTTCATCTTTCTTTTTTTCTTTTTTCTATTTTGAGTCAGTTTTAACTTTTGCAATGATTTGTTGGTTTGGCAACCTCACTATGGTTAACAAAAGTAGGCTGGGAAAGATTGTTAAACTTTGCCAAAAGATCACTGGCACTAACTTGAATGATCTTGGCCATGTTTATCAAGTTACAGCCCCTCAGAGGGCAAAGGCCATGCTGGCAGACCCTCAACATCCTCTTCCTGCAGAGTTTTTATTCCTGCCATCAGGGAGGAGGTACACTTCACCTAGGAGGGCCAAATCAAACCGATATCTGAGATCATTTGTTCCCTCAGCTGTTGGGTTTTTAGACAAGCTGTAGACCTGCCTAGTTGCTGTTGCACACACACTTTAACAAGGACCGAGGAACTGTTGGTTTTTTATAGTTCATTGAATTTTATCATGTTGACATCTACTGTATGTTATATGCATTTATGTCTTTTGCTTATTTTATGATGTGTAATGGTTGTGTTGACTCTTGCTTGCAAACCAGATTGCCTCTTGGGGACTATAAAAACTATCCAATCCAATCAACCAATAATTTCATGAACATAGCAGATATAACTATTCCCCGATAGGACCTCGAGTTAATTGTGCATAATGTTGAGAGACCTGAGAGACCTTAATGAGAAAAGGGCTCTTGAGAATTAATTTCCCTTTCGCATTGGGGAGAATTAATAACCATGAATTTCATATGGGGCAGTTGCTTCTTCTGAGCAGTTTTGATTCGTGCACCGATGGGTTGAATTGTAAACCCTCGTCCAGATTCATCTCTGCCCATGACTGTTTCCTCCAAACTGCAGAACGACTTCCCTCGGTTGATTCCTCATCTTGTCCATGCAGACGTTACCATGCATGCTTTTCCACCGTTTGCCCCAGAGACAGGATCCAATAGTGGAGATGAGTCAACCTGAGCTGTCCCCAGATGTGTGGAGACTGAAACCACAACATAGACAACCACTGGTCCTCTGAATTCATTCGACGGCCACTGAGGAAACAGCTGAGCACAGAACCGAAATCTGTCATTGTAGCTTTACTTCAATCCCACGCAGGACTTGGACAGTTTATGACAAATTCCTCAACTGGACAAGATGAGCATTGCCCTTTGACCTTAACCCAGTCAGCACAGACCTGGAGGCATGAGAGGCTTACATGCTGTGTTTGCTTCTCCCCAAATGAAGGAAGTACTCTAGTTTTAACGTTTCCCACAAGAAGTCAGACGGTCAAAATAAGACATTTCAAGTCAAATTTATTAATCATAAAGCTCATTTAAAAACTACCAACATCACCCAGTGCTGTACAATATTGAATCACTGAGCAGACAAGGTGCTATACTTGACTTGAATACTCAAAAACTGAATTTCATACTGAAGAGAATAGTTTCAGAATGGTTTTGTATCCAAAATGGCTACAAATTGTTTGATGCAGGAATTAGAAAGAGCCAGTAAAAAGCCAGTATGTAGTATGTTTGTTCGAATGCACTTTTGTTCAGAATTATTTTAAGCATAAGTGCTTCTTTATCCTTTTGATGAACCTTTATAGCTTGTGGATGTGAGTGTGTGCTGAGCTTACTGTGTACAGTTACCATCTCCTCTTTTGTATGTTTTCAATATTCCATGCCATTACCCAAACCGCTTATCCTGCTCTCAGGGTCGCGGGATGCTGGAGCCTATCCCAACAGTCACTGGGTGGCAGGTGGGGAGACACCGTGGACAGACTGCCAGGCCATCACAGGGCCGACACACACACACACACACACACACACACACACACACACACAGACACACACACGCACACACACACACACACACATTCACATTCACACCTAGGGACAATCTATTATGGCCCAGTCACCTGACCTACATGTCTTTGGATTGTGGGAGGAAACCGGAGCACCCGGCAGAAACCCACGCAGACATGGGGAGAACACGCAAACTCCACACAGAGGATGACCTAGGATGACCCCCAAGGTTGGACTACCCCAGGACTCGAACCCCAGGACCCTGTTGCTGTGAGGCGACTGCGCTAACCACTGTGTCACCGTGCCGCCTGTTTTCAATATTGACTGTGCAAAAAAATTCCCCATCAATTGATTGCATGTAGCAGATACCTGCTACATGCAATCAATCGATGGGAAATTTAAAGTAAGGTTTGCTAAACAGGAATACAACTTGTGGATGCCGACATGCACAGCACACGTGCTTTGCTAAAAAGTCCAGCTGGTTAGCAGTACGCCTGAGAATGTGGAGAAGACTCTTAAATGAATGATCTCTCTGTGAAAGGCCAGAGGTTGAAACGGCTTCCGTGCACTAAATCTCTGTAAGTCCATAAATAGGAGCAGATGGAGAAACCCGTCACATGTTCGATGACTGTCATCTTCCAAAGGAAGTCGTTTGGTTTTAAAAAGGTGAGATGCATGATGGTCACAGGAACTACACGGGCATCTCAGGCCACCTAACTAGCGCGCGTTTCATCAGTCACAAGGCTGCTGATTGCAAATTATATGAGTTTCAAGGGGAAGTCTAAAATGTATAATAAATACCTTTGAATCGCCGGAGCACATGAAGGGGCGTAGACATCCTTAGCAATCAGTTTTCTATGCACTGCACCCTCTGCAACATAATTTGCCATATGTGAGACGTGCGTAGCCTGATGTTATTAACGATAGCAGCTGTAGCTTAAGAACATTGCATCACACCAAGGACTTGGTGAGACTTAGACTAGCAATTTTCCTCCCTCATATCCTTGTTTTTAGAGGGATATGAGGAAAGAGATGGTGGAGGATTTTCTCATAAAAGATGGCATAACAAAAAAATAAAACGGTGGAGGATTTTCTAGTATCCCATAATCCCTTTTTTGTCTTCCATGCTTCTGTCTGTCCAGCATTCATATTCAACAGGGGATGGGAAGGTTTATGACATGCTCTCAAACAAAATGAATGGATTTATTTATTGATTTATTTTTCTCTCTCTGACCTCATATTACCCATCAACAGCACCACAAGTAGTCCTAGTACCATAGAAGTTGGATTGAATTTCAAAGTCAATAGTTACTGCTTTCACTGACAGTTTTCCTTTTGGCTTCTGGGTTTTATTGGCAGTATGTCTTTATTAGTTTGATTTCCTTTTTTTTTAAAACATGAAATGCAGAACTGTTGTGTTTTCTTAAACCTGCCATGATCTATTCAGCTGTGAATGCTGACTGTTGTCTATCCCCTGTTGGTGAGTAAAGTCGAAAATGTATTTCTGACTCAGAATTCAATTAGAATAATGAAGCCCGTGGTCTGGAGTCACTGTTGTGAAGTGCTAATGAAACAGACTTTGATCTAAAATAACTCGGGAAGCAGAGGAGCACCCTGAAACAAATGCACTGGGTTCAAACAGCCGCATTCTGCTGAGCCTCATATCGGGCAGCCCTGCACACAGCATGCACACAACATGCACACAGCATGCACACAACATGCACACAGCATGCACACAATATACACACAGGCGAGGTGAAGCCAGGTAAAGCCCTTTTTATTTCCAACAGACACCTCGTTGCTGACATTTTCCATTTCAGTCTCTAACACACTTTCTCTGGGTTTTTTTTCTCTTTTCTTTCTTTTCTATTCCTCCATCCTACAGATATAGAGCTGGTGAATTTACAGATATGAGACTAGATGTGTTGTGGGATTGTGGTTCTGGTAATCTGGTGATATAACTTAAATGTTGTCATTCCCTGGTCTTAAAGGCTGCATTACAGTAAATTGAATTAAATTTCCTTGATTGATCCCCTTGGGGAAATTCAGTTACTTCAAATTAACCTATCCTAGCTGTGATCAGTGTAGCTCAGAGTAGGGGGCAGCCGGCGTGCAGCACCCAGGGACCAACTCCAGTTCTCTTCCCATTGCCTTGCTCAGGGGCACAGACAGGGTCACTAACCCTAACATGCATGTCTTTTTAATGGTGGGGGAAACCGGAGCACCCGGAGGAAACCCACCGCAGACACGAGAAGAACATGCAAACTCCACACAGAGGATGACCTGGGATGACCCCCAAGGATAGACAACCCCGGGGTTCGAACCCAGGACTTTCTTGATGTGAGGCGACAGCGCTAACCACTGGGCCACCGTGCTGCCCAAAGTGAGACAATTTTCTGGACTTAATCCACTGTTTTAGTGAAATGAACAATGACTGTCTCTACCTGCTTGGTTGTCATATCCACATTACTAATGATCATTTATCAACATTTTCTGCTGTGTACATATCTTATGAGAGCACCAATAGTCATCCACTAAATATTGTCATCACATCGGTACACATACGATATACTATATAACATGATACCAATATTTAGGTGTTCAGTCAAAAGAAAACATATTTGATTTTGTCAATATCTCCCACCCTTTTTTATATATTTAAAGGGGTAGTATTCCTATTTTCTTTTCTTTAATTTTTTACCTATTTTGATCTGCAAACATGTTAGAATGGTTCTCAGATGGTATAAATTATTGTCTTCATGATAAATTCAACAAAACAATGAGACTCAAATCTATGCTTTTTCTTATGTCGGGGGGGGGGGGGGGGACACACACATCACCGTCAACACCATCTGAATTGCCTACATCATATGGGAGCATCAAAGACTGTGAGACCCATCTGAGGTAGGCAACACACGTCAAGTCCAGCACATTAAGATGGATAAAATATGAGGTGAGTAGATAGACGACACATCCACACCACCATCACTGTCCACATCTACACCCCTTTATATCCTTTACACATAAGATAAGATAGACTTTATTGTCCAGAAGGAAATTTGTCTTAGACAAACATATAAATGCACACACACAATACCAACAGTACATGTATAAATTGCCATCAACCAACAAATTGCACACTGCCCATCATACAACACAGTCATAATGGTGTACATAATATGTGCAGTAAGAGTAAAGCAGCCTCATCAACAAAGTGTCACAAAGTGTACATATATACAGTTAAAATTAAAAGCAGCGTTACAGGGGTTAAGCTCTGGCTAGCTTGCCATTTAGGGCTTTGATGGACAGGGAGACAAAGGAGTTCTTAAAGTGGTTGAGCCTGCACTGGGGTCTCTGAAGTGTCTGCCTGGGGGAAGAAGCTGGTACTCAGAATGGAGGACATCGGTGGGGTGTGAAAAAAATGTTGGGCCTGTCTGATGACTGTTTCATCGAAGCCCGGAGTGTGAGATGCTGCCTGACTGCCATGATTTACATGGCTCTCTGTATTAGCTGGGTAATCTGGACTTTCAGCCAGGGGCGATTCTAGGATCAGAGCTTTAGGGGTGCTGAGTATCCAGAGTGCTGGCCGGCCAGGCAAGATAAATTTGGGGGGGGGTGGATCAAACCATTTTCGAAGCATGGGGGTGCTGTATTTTTGTTGTTAAAATATTACGTTTAAACCATATACTGGATATGGTTTTGACATTTCTTCAGCTTATTAAACATGGACATACAGCAAAAATAAAAAATAAAAAATCTCTTCAATTTTAGGGGTGCTGGGGTTCAATTTAGGGGTGCTGCAGCACCCCCAAAAATGGGCTAGAAACGCCTATGCTTTCAGCTCTACACTGAGGTTGCCAAACCAGGCTGAGATACCATCCTACAGGATACTGTCAGCTACAGGATGGTAGAAGAGG
The DNA here is from genome assembly GCF_029633865.1 of Lampris incognitus. NCBI lineage: Eukaryota > Metazoa > Chordata > Actinopteri > Lampriformes > Lampridae > Lampris > Lampris incognitus. The sequence goes on along the minus strand of NC_079221.1, from coordinate 13,459,471 downwards.
AGCCGCACTTTCTAGTTGACACCAAAGACCCTTAGCCTACGAAGGAAGTGTAGCCGCTGTTGGACCCTAGTTCAGACATTTTCTACCTGAATACTGCATGCCAGTTTGTTGTCTATGTGTATGCCCAGGTATAAGTCAGAGTCAATCTGAGCTACTATGTCCTGGTCGTGGATAACCAATGGTGAATGGTCGCCAATGGATTTGGGGTCAAACACCATATCATTTTATTTCATAATGTTGAGGGTGAGGAAGTGTTTGTCGCACCACTGGACAAAGTTCTGAATCTCATGAACATGGACACTGCCATCTTGGTCCTCTACATCTACACCCCTTCTTTTTTTTACCTATCTCTAAATTTGAGTGGAGGAGACAAGCTGAAAATGAGTGCTTACTTATATTAAGTGTCAAGTTAAATGTAGGTGTCATCTCAGACCATACTCTAAACTTTGAACAGTTTATACAGTGTGCTTTTTTTCAGCTGAGAAACATGACAAAAATCAAACTGGCCTTGTCATGCCTCAAACATGGTTACCCACCAAATCATCCTCTCCACACTCACTAGCAAGAACTGCCCTCTGTTGGTTCATGTCCTACCTCTTGGGAAGACATTTTTGAGTATCTTGGAGGGGAGAAGTGTCCAAACAGCACGGCATATCCACAGGGATTCCTCAAGGGTCAGCGCTCGGTCCCCTTCTCTTCTCAATATACACCATCTCACTTGATGCAATCATCAGCTCCCATGGTTTCTCATACCATTGCTATGTTGATGATACCCAGCCCTTCCTCTCATTCCCACCAGAAGACCACACAGTTTTGGCTCGGATCTCTTCATGCTGTGCCAATATATCGGCATGGGTGAAAAAATGCCACCTTCAACTTGATCTCTCCAAGACTGAGCTCCTTGTCATCCTTGCCAGTCTCTCTTTACAAAAAGAGATCAGTATCCAGCTCGGATCAACCCAACTCATGCCAACAAAGTCTGCCCGAAACCTGGGTGTCATGATTGATGGCCAACTAACCTTTAAAGTTCACGTGGCCTTCGATTGCTCAGTCATGCTGATTTGCCCTGTATAACATAAGGAAAATTAGACCCTTCCTGTCTTGGCATGCAGCACAACTCCTGGTACAGGCTCTTGTAATAGCACGCATATTGACTACTGCAACTCCTTACTGGCAGGCCTCTCCACATGTACATTTAAAACTCTGCAGATGATCCAGAATGCAGCAGCATGTTTGGTCTTCAACCAACCCAAAAAGAGCACGTCACCCCACCTTTCACACACTAAACAACAGCTAAATCTGAGTTTCTAATGTTTTCTGATGGTGTAAAAGGTTTGTTCACATCACCAGTGGTTGTAAAGATTGGAGCAAAACAGACCCATGTTTTCAATTACCACCGGTTGAGAAAGATATAAAGTGCTTATTTTCAATCTGTGACTGAAACTTTTCAGTCATTTATGGCCAAATAAATCACGGATTGGACCTTTAAAGACAATTAGAAAATTATTCATGTTTTTATGTCACTGTGCCCGTACTACTATAATGCTTTGTTTACCGCCTTCTTTCATGTGGCAGCGGTCTTTCATTGCTCCCATGCTGACCTGTGTTCTCTGGCTCAGGTATACAGTAGTAGAGCTTTTGATTTGGATTACAGCTGGTAAGCACCACTCTGGAGATATCAAAGCCTGCTGTCTCAGCCATTTGAAACGTATTCGTTTTCACACGTTGGATAACATGTAGATGAGTTTCCAGTGTTTGTTAAAATGTTTGTCTGGCCTCATAAGACTTTGTGAGCTGCAAATGCAATGAGCAAAGCTTGAGTCACCCTTCATCCTGTGATGCCAGGGACACAACTGTTCAACAAAAAAACCCTTTGTATGATTCTGTTTCTTATTTCCATATGAAGCTGGCTGATTGTGGATGTATAATGCTTCTCTATTTGTCTGATGGTTGATTGTCAACAGTGAGAAGTGGGTTCAATCTGGTCGACTGCTGAATACTCTGTTGATAGGGCTGCCATCATGAAAAAATGAAGAATTGAAGGAGAAATCTAAATTAATTACACCTTAATGAGATGTATAATTTAAGTTTCTCAATCTAAAATATTGGCAACGACAGAGTCAAGCCAAAACTAAAATCAAGTAACGGATTCAACATTGACATTAAACACTGGCAGCCATCATCTAAAATCAAATCAAAGATCCCTAACATTACTTAAAATCATTGCTCGTATTTACTCCTTTAAAACATTAATATTTACAACAGACCCAGAAAATATCATTTTATTCAGTCAATCAAACAAAGCCATGCTATTTGTTTTCTTGAAGGGAATCAAAATAAGACTTGTGGTTTCTGCTGCATTTTCAACAAACTTTGTCTTTTCTTTTTAAACGAATAAGTAAAGCGGGCTCGGCTGCACACCAGTCCTCATCGGCGGGACGTGCTCCTCTCATTCACGCTCCCTGGCAGATTGATCCCTCCATTTCTCTGCAGATGGACTCTCTCATTATTTACACTTGAAATGATAATGACATCATATGTGCACAGCTGCGCTATTTGCATGCAGATAACGTGCAGCTGAATTTTGTGCGACCAAATGGGGAGGCGGAAACCAATACCCCTGCAATATTTGCACGCTAACTGCACTCAGATGTGGAGCTCTGCGGTGGTCTAAGTTAATAACAGACTGGAGTTACTCGGTTGTGAGGATGGATATTACGTCCACAGTGCTCATTTGAAATGGTAAATGGCAGAATCGGGGCCCCAAGCGCCTTTCCACTCAAAGTGGTCCAACATGGGATGAATGCCCATTCTCTACTTCTCAACTGGAAACTTGAGAAGTTGTGTTGTGTTGTGTCTGTGTATCAGTTATGAAAGCATACCATCAATCATTCATTCATTCTCCAAACCGCTTATCCTGCTTTCAGGGTCGCGGGGATGCTGGAGCCTATCCCAGCAGCCATTGGGCGACAGGCGGGGAGACAGGCTGCCAGGCCATCACAGGGCCCACACACACACACACACACACACACACACACACACACACACACACACACACACACACACACACACACACACACACACACACACACACACACACATTCATACCTAGGGACAATTTAGTAAGGCCAATTCACCTCACCTTCATGTCTTTGGACCGTGGGAGGAAACCGGAGCACCCGGAGAAAACCCACGCAGACACGGGGACAACATGCAAACTCCACACAGAGGACGACCCGGGATGACCCCCAAGGTTGGACTACCCCGGGGTTCGAACCCAGGACCTTCTTACTGTGAGGCAACTGCGCTAACCACTGCGCCACCGTGCCACCCCTGCCATCAATCAGTGTGATTGAAATCTGCTTAAAAATTCAGACTTCCATTGGGAAATACAAAATACACACAAAATCCTGCCTGTGATAGAATTTGACTTATTTGGTTCCTTCGGGGGTAAAACTGTGTGTAGTGGGCAGATCTCAACCAGATGGACTTCATTCTCAGGGTACCCTGTTTTCTTGCAGCCCTCTTTTGTTTCCTATTAAATACAGTTTAAGTTAAAAAAACAAACAATAGGAGGTAATCAATATAGCCTGTGTCGTAAGCTCACACCGCACCGATGCTAAACAGCCACTTAGTTTGATTAACAACAGGTTGAGAAGAACATGGTAGAAGATTTTATTTCATTGAACGGGTTAACAAATACAATGCTACAAAGCAAGTGCATACCATAGCAATCTGCTGCAGAAAGAAACAAACCCAAAACCTGGTTCAAGCAAACCTCGAGATTAAATCAACACTGACTAGTAACTGTGATTACATTAACACTTGCAACGGTGGGGCTCTAGTGTCGTTCAACGCCATCCGCTGCACACTTGACTGGGTCAGATATGAGCGGGACGGTCCTGCAGCTACCAGCCGCTTTGTAAGACGATGTCTTGTGGTGTTTCTGATGTCCGTGTCAATTCAAGGATCAATTGTGCAGTAATACTTCCCTTTTGTCTTTTTGGAAACGTGACTGGCATAATCTCCCTTTTTCTTTAGAGTCAAATTATGTTGGCGGGTGGGAGAAAAGGGGGGGGTCTATTCTTGTTTGTGGAACTTTGCACCCACCTGTCAGCTCTTCTTCACTTCTTAGGCTGTTTTTCTTGGGGTGTGTTACGGAGCAACAGTTTTCTGAAAGGCAAAATATAAATATACAGACTCATGACTATAGCTGCCGTTCACTGGCCTCTGGTAAACTTTTTAACTATTAAGACAGCAAGTGCAAAAAAATAAAATAAAATGTTGGATTTCCTTTCAAAACGTTGTCATGTGGTTCTATGTTGATTTATTGTTCTGTCGTCAGAATTTACTCAACACAGCTTTGTTGAACCACTTGACATGGGTCAACATGTTTAAGTAAATCCAACATTTCATTTTTTTTTTTAGTACATCTTCCTATAGATTATGAGATTCCTATTCACTCCAATATGCAGTGGTCACCACCAGACACCGAAGTTGCGTCCTGTCAGCCAGGCGAGCTCGTCATTTTGGAGCATTTCTCAGTTATTCCCTACAAAAGACATATTCGGTGTAGCTGGTCCAGATTTTGTCCTCGTTCGGGTCATTGCTTGTGTACGCGCACGTCCCCGTGGAGCTGCAGGTCACCATGTGAAAGCCCACCTCGGTCAGCTTATCGAAAGCCTGCTCCAGGAAGTTGTACTTGAGGTAGTACCGGGACGTGTACCGCTCCGGGGGCCGGTCCGGGTCCCGGCTCTCGTTCAAAGTGTCCCCAAACACCTCCTTGGCCAGGGACGTCTTCCCGCACACGGTGATGCGCGCCACCCGCCGGAACTTGGCGTCGGTCTGGATGTCTCTGCCGATGGTGTAGGAGCCCCGGTACCCGACTGTGATGTAGCCCGACTTCCGCGGGTCCAGCGAGGGGGAGACGCCACCGGCCGCGGGTGCCGTGCGTAATAACTGAGTCTCTGCGCCTCCGGAGGAGCCGAGGCTGCTCGGGGGGGCGCCCTCCTCCGTGTCACTCTGGCAGATCTCCTCGCTGATTGAATTCTCTTTGCTCATTCTGGGAATCAGACGCTTGGAAAGCTCCCGCAGCTGGAAGTACTCAGCCTCCCTCTGGAGCCGGCTCTTCTCCGGGAAATAGTCCGGCAGGACCAGCTGGAGGTCCCGAAGGTAGTCTAGAATATAACGGAACAAGAACCCGTCCCGGTCCAAGAAGAAGCGCCCCTTGCTGTCTCTCGCCAAGTCTTTGGGGGACTTCTTGCTGAACATGGTCCATAGTAATGAGTCTGGCACGGCCACTAAAGTTGTGTGCCTGGTGACATAAACCTGTCCGCCCACGTTCAGCTCGATGATGTCGGAGAACGGGGAGCCGGACTCGGCGCCGCTGGACCCGCGTTCCGCGTCAGCCAGAGCCATGATGTCCAGACAGAAAGACTGGGGTCGAAAAGTGGAAGCGGGTAATTTATGTCGTCTATCGTCTGTAAGTGGATGTAGGAGGGGATTTCGACCGCCGATTCTCCATTTAACTATTTAACGACTGTCTTCCGTGCAACATGCTGGTGTTCCAGACACTGCGTGACGCGCACAGCATTTCTCCATTTCCCGATATCCCCGGTGTGACGCTACTATTATAACATCCTATCAGAGTATGAATCTGTGTGTCATACATGTGAAAATGTCATCTGACGCGGATGATGAGTAAGGTGATAGGTAACATTTTGTCAAAAGCCAAATGAGCAACGCCAAACTTGGACTATTCCGGGCTGTAAGTGTGTAATAGAGATATGTTTAGAATATATGTGAAGACCGACATCTACTGGCAGATTGATGGAAGTGCAGACACTGTTTATCAAATCCATCCATCCATTATCTGAACCGCTTATCCCGCTCTCAGGGATGCTGGAGCCTATTCCAGCAGTCATTGGGAGGCAGGCGGGGAGACACCCTGGACAAGCCGCAAGGCCACCACAGGGCCGACTAACACACACACACACACACATTCCTAGGGACAATTTAGTACCACCATTTCACCTGATTTACATGTCTTTGGGGGAAACCCACGAAGACACGGGGGAGAACATGCAAACTCCACACAGAAGACAACCCGTGATGACTTACTACCAAGGTTGGACTACCCCGGGGCTCGAACCCAGGACCTTCTTGCTGTGAGGCGACCGCGCTAACCACTGCGCCACCGTGCCGCCCTTTTAACAATATACAAATGGTAAATGGACTGCAATGTAAATGGACTGTACATTGTAGCGAATTCAGGGGGGCAGCCGGGACACGAACCCGAATCTCCAGCACCATGGGCGACAACGTTAACCAGTAGACTAAATCCAGATTTAAAAAATTTGCGTTGGTCCTTTGGCAGTGATTGGTTTTATTTTAGTCCTTCCTCTGTAAATGTTCAAATAAAGCGTCAGTTGGGTGTTGTGTCTCGGAGCGCTTACGTCAGAGAGTGTGTTCGCTTATGTTTAACATATATCGCGGCACGGTGGCCCAGTGGTTAGCGCTGTCGCCTCACAGCACGAAGGCCCTGGGTTCGAACCCTGGGGTTGTCCAACCTTGGGGGGGGTTTGTCCTAGGTCGTCCTCTGTGTGGAGTTTGCATGTTCTCCACGTATCTGCGGTGGGTTTTCTCCGGGTGCTCCGGTTTCCCCCACCATCAAAAGTAACATGCATGTTGGGGCTTGTACTCCTGTCCATGTAATGCAATAGGAAAAGAACTGGTGTTGGTCCCCGGGCGCAGCCCACTGCTCCTAGCTACACACATCACAGCTAAAATGGGTTAATTTGCAGTAATTGAATTTCCCCAAGGGGATTAAAAAAGGAAAGTTAATTGATTATAATTATATCTATGGCGTAAGTGAATCTAAACCCGTTGTCAATTTGGCGACTTTCTCACTAGATTTTGCGACTTTTCGGACCGTCTTAGCGACTTTATCTCTAAAAAGTTACTAGCGAAAAAAATTTGGCGACTTATTCAGACCATCAGAGAACAGACGAGACGCATATTGTGGCGAGCTGGCGTGGAAGAAATGAGTCGAGCGGCAGAGACCTCGTTTTAACGGCAGCTCCTGTGACCCAGGAGTGCGCTTTCATTTCCACAATGGCCAGAACCGACAACAACGTTACAAATCCCCCCCCGCCCTTCCGATGTCACAATAGGCGTAAGTCACGGTCCTAAAGGTCAGTCAGTCAGTAACAGTCCTCTACCCAGTCCAAGTCAAACCCCCGAACAACAACACATCCCAACATGAACAGAACACCCGAACACGCAAAAATATAACGCAATCAACTCAAATATTAATACTTCCATGAGTCCTTGCGCTACCCCGGCCGCTACACAGCCCCCAACTGAGGGGTCAGTCGTCCCCGACGACCCCGTCACCCAATACATAGTCCCTCAAATGACCAGGGTGTTGCCGCTGGCGAACAGACCGCCCAAAGCACCGTGTCATAGACCCTCTTCTGTCGCACAACGGAGCCGGCCCGGGACCAACGGGTGCAGGAGTCGCAGCACTGCACGTGCAGCTCCATGTCTCGTCGACAAACAGGCCAGTAGAACCGCCCCCTGAGGCGGTGGAGGGTCTTGGTGTACCCGTAGTGCCCCACCCCCACTGAGCCATGGACCATCTGGAGAACCTAGGGACGCAGCACACGAGGCACCAGTAACTGCAGGAGACCGCTCTGTCATCCAGGAGCTTGCCCCGTCCAGTACGCCAACCGTTCGAGGTTAACCTATGGAGAGTGGTAGGTCTTTACCTCAGGCCCCAGTGCTGACACCTCTGTACACTCGGGGCGCCGCCCCATCTCCAGCCAGCCCCACACCAGAGCAAGGGCCACGTCTGCCTCCTGCTGTTGCCTCAATTGCTGCGTGGTCAGTGGGAACTACCGCTCCTCGTTGCTGACAGTCTGGAAGGCCGCCACTGTCAGCGTCATCTGGCCCCGTTCGTCTTGCCGCCGGCAGTAGCAGCACTCCAATGCCGCAGCAGGGCTCTGCCTGCGGAACGGTGGTTGCTCGGCAACTGCCTCACCGGTCTCTAAGCCTGCTCCTCCGGAGCGCCATGGTCTTTGTGCCAAGGGTGATGGTTCCCTCCAGCACGTTAACACGGGCTCCCCAGCGTGTCAGCAGGTCCAGGCTGATGATGCACGGGTTCTGGATGCTGGTGAGCCAGAACTCGTGCGCCAGCTCCTGGTCTCCAGCCTGGACTCACAGTGACTTCTTCCCTCTCGTGCCGGCCTTCTCCCCTGTCACAGTCATCAGACGGGTGTTGGTTCGTGACCATGCCACTGCGAAGGGGCCGGGGGTGACCGGGAGGACGCCAGGTTGCACCAGGGAAATGGTAGACCCCATGTCTACCAGGGCCTGGCAGGATCAACCATTGAGCTGGCAGTCCAAATACAGTCCATTGGTGTGACCTCAGCAGCCAACCAGCTTGCATCAGCCTTGAAGGGGGGCTGGAGTGGCGGTCCCCTCACCAGGCCGCTCCGCCGTCGTTTCCCCACCAGCCGGTTGACTCTGGTTTTTGGCGCCGTGCTGGGCAGTTGCAGGCTATATGACTATGCTCGTCTAAGACAACGGCGGTCAGTCGGCCGGGGTGGACGTCGCCTGGATGTTGAAGGCCATCGCCGAGACTGCTGTAGTGGAAAGTGAACTTGGTAGACCTATTCCTCTTCATCGTCGTCGGCCAGGGTCTGAAAGCGGGGGCCTTCTGCTGGGCAAGCCGAATGGAGAGTGTAATATATGATGTGGTGGAAGCCACGTCTAGTCAGTCAACGACGGTTTTATTCTGTGGTCTCAATACAAACACAGTAACACAACAGCAAAGTTACAGTGCCGCCTAGCAGTCACACCGAGTAATGCACTTCTTATTCAAATACACTACATCTCCCTTTCTCAAGTTTTTTTTTTCTAATACAGATAACGCCTTGGCACTCTAACAGGCCTTCCACAGCATGTTGTTCTCACAGGACTGTTTGTGGATACAGTATTGTCAGTCACTACTCTTGGACTATGCGGTACAGTGGAACAGTCTGGAGTAGGGCTGGGTGGATCAGCACTTGGCAGAGTGTCTTGCTCCACATGATATGAGTGCTCTGGTGCGATGTCATCAGGTGTCCCTGGGAATGAAGTCTCTCTTGTTTTGAGCAGGTGTCTGCGATTTCTCCTGTACATTTCTCCACTTGTGGTTTTAACAATGTATGATCTCGGCTGTATGTGTTTCTGTACCACAGTGGCTGGTTCCCACTTGTTGCCTTGTCTAATCCTCACATTTTCACCATCTTGGAGGTCAGACAGTGTCCTGGTTCCGTGGTCAAAGTATTGTTTCTGTCTTTGTTTATATGCTGCAACTTATGGTTGTTTGTGTGCTTGCGTGAGTTGCACATTTTTGCATGATTTTTCCCGTGGCAGGCTTTGCACACTTGTCCATAGGCAGGACACTTATTTGGCTCATGCCTGTAGCCGCATCTTGTGCAGGTTCCTTGATTTCTCGTCTTTACCCTCTGTGCTGTGGCACCACTGTCTTTCTGTTTGTCACGTTGTTTTTGCTTGGTGACTTTATTAACAGGGATTTCAACCTCCTCATGTAGACTGTTTAGCTGACTCCGACTCAACTCACTGGCTCTGCAAATGTCTATTGCTTTGTTTAGCGTGAGGTCCGGTTCTCTCAGAAGTCGTCCTCTCACTTGGTCATCCGTGATTCCACACACGGTTCTATCTCGTATCGGTGAGTCGGTAAGGTACTCAAACTCGCAGTCTTTCGCTTTATTCTTTAATTCAGTCACATATGCATCAACAGATTCTGATTTTCCTTGCACTCGAGTGAAGAACAGGTGCCTCAAATATGTCACATTTTTCCTTGGCTCACAATGTTGGCAGAATAGCTCTTTCAATCTATCATAGTCATCTGCGTCTTCATCGAAGTCAAGCGTGTTATATACCTTAATTCAGGGGTCGGGAACCTTTTTGACTGGGAGAGCCATAAAAGCCAAATATTTCTAAATATATTTCATTGAGAGCCATATAGTATTTTTAACGTATAATAAATTAAATATGTCTTACTTTTAATGCGACTTCTGGTGCTGCATGGTTTTGCTGATGGCCTTGTAGTCTGGTTCATACGTGGTGAGGTTGAGCTTCATGCAGGCGTTGAGGCTTCCATCAGTTAAACGTGAGCGTAGGTTGGTCTTAATGTTCCTCATATGCGAGAAAGACTGTTCACATGCATATGTAGAGCCAAACATGGTCAATACGGCAATACTCACACGCTGCATTGTGTGGTATGTCACAGGAAGCTCGTTCCAAGTTTTAAGAATCAGCTGGTCTTCAGGTTGAAGATTTTTCATTTCTGTCCACTTGTGTTCCCTCGCCAGCTCTGCTCGCTGTCGCGCAAGACTTTCCAACTCTCCATTAAGTGACTTGAACTTACTCATCCACATGTCTGATGCCTTCAGGTCAGCAACTTCCAGCTCAAAGTCTCCGATAGAGACCCCGGGGATGCATGTCAGGTCGATTTTGTCCACTGCACACTCATGTGGATGAGTGATGAACTTGAAAAGACCAGTGCGCGCACGAAATTCTCCAAAACGTGCTTTGAATGACTGCAGGAGATTGAACGTAAAGCCAGCTAGCTGCTGGAGATCCAGATGTTGAGTGGAGTCACTTGCTAAGCATGCATCTCTAAATTGTTGCAGTCTTTCAAAGTGCAGAAGACGACCTGTTTCAATGTCCCTGAGAAAGACTTCCAGCTTGCTTTCAAATGCAAACACTGCTTGTTGAAGGGATGAGATTGTATTTCCAATACCTTGCATTTTCACATTGAGCTGGTTCAGATGGCCAGTTATGTCCACGAGATAGTGAAACTGCAGGAGCCAGTCAGTGTTGTCTAGCTCAGGATGCTTGACGCCTTTCATTTCAAGAAAAGTCCGGATTTCACTCAGGCAAGCTGCAAAACGGCTGAGCACCTTCCCCCTTGACAACCAACGCACGTTGCTGTGTAAAAGCAGACCGGGATAATGATTCCCAACTTCTTCTAACAGAGCTTTAAACTGGCGATCATTTAAAGCTCGGGCAACAATAAAGTTGACCACTCGAATGACCAGAGACATCACCTCACCAAGCTCCTGGCCACACGTCTGAGCGCAAAGCGCCTCCTGGTGCAGGATGCAATGAAAACTTAGGATGGCTCTCTTTTCATGTTCACGGAGAAGCGCTAAAAATCCTTTGTTCTTCCCCAACATACAGGGTGCACCATCAGTACAGACAGAAATAAGTTTATCCATCGGTAGTTCTTTTTCTTTAGCAAACTCCATGAAAGACATGAATAAATCCTCTCCTCTTGTTGTCCCTTTCATTGGCAAAACAGCCAAGCTTTCCTCACGCAGTGTGTCACCTGCAGCATACCTGGCAATGATACTGCACTGAGATAGATGGCTAACGTCTGTTGACTCATCTAACGCGAGAGAAAAGTATGTCCCGGCGTTTATGTCCTTAATTTGTGTTTCCTCGACTTGATTTGCCATCATGATGCTACGATCGTGCACAGTTCTTGCTGACAGGGGCATGTCTTTTATTCGTTTGATTATCTTGTCTTTATTTGGGAAGTCATCAAACAGTTCATTGGCCACATCAAGCATGAATGTTTTGGCATACTCGCCATCTGTGAATGACTTTCCATTCCTTACTATTGCCAAAGCCCCCGCAAAGCTAGCGGAATTCCCGTCACCTTGCTTGGTCCACACGTAGTTGCTGCTGACTCGTCTGCACTCTCCGCTGTAGCTCCTCGCATGCCCTTTTCCTGCTTTCCCCCGCTGGATATTTCGATGCAAATGAAGCATGGTGCGTATCGAAGTGCCGCTTTATATTTGACCGTTTCATCGATGCAATTTTATCATTGCATATTAGACATACCGCAGATCCTGCTCTCTCCACAAATGCAAATTCCTCTGTCCACGCAGCCTGGAATGCACGGTAATCATCGTCTTTTTTTCTTTTCGCCATCTTTTCCGTTACAAGGGTTGAAGCGGATAAACGAGTTGGCTATCTGATAAAATTGATTTCTTCACCTTTACAATGACCCGGACATGCTCGCGAGCCATTGGTTCCCGACCCGACCCACGGGTGACCCGTGACCCGTGAAATTTATCTTCAAAACTAATTTCTGTTTACTTTAAAATGACACAGTATTATTAAGAAATATCACAAGTATTTTAAAATCAGTTCCAAACTGATTTTTTTGAAAAAAAAATAATTTTCAACTCAAAATTGTCTGGGAGCCATATGCCGTCACCGGAAGAGCCATATATGGCTCGCGAGCCATAGGTTCCCGACCGCTGACCTAGGCCCATTCAGCTTCGCAGAGAGCCTTGCCGAGGGACCGGGGTGTCCCGAGACGAACATGCTGGCGCAACCGCTCCGGCGTGAGCCCGCGCAGGAAACCATGGAGGGCCAGTTCCTCTTGGGCAGCTGCGTTGAGCCGCGGGTAACCGTGTTGGGCGTGTAGCTGCACATCTGCAGCGTAGGGACCCGTTAAGCCTCCCTTTTGCCAGCGGCGGCTGGCTAGCTGCTCCCTACTCTGGTCAGTGAAGAGTCATTGCCCTAATCGCCTCTCCAGCGCAAGGGTATACGCCCATTTCACGCCGCGGCCATCTTGGATTTTTAAAAAACCAAGTGGTGGGAACTTAGCCACGCCCCCCTTCTTACTCAATCGGAAATCAATGCAGCCGGGGCCAGCAGCAGCAAACATGGTTTGGACAACCAACCTCGAACATACTTTAGTTTAAAATGAACCAAGAGTGTTGTTAAAGTTAAAGGACAAAGAATGAAAATATTGAAGATGGGACAATCTAATGTATAAATATTGAATGTACAGTGTAATGTCCGTAGACGCCTTGTCTTACTGACATAAGAATAATTCAAGAACGAGCCGACTTCGTAGGTTCTTAACTGTGTAGCTTTTACTAGCGTTCATCCGACATACAACCTTCATAACATGCGCTTCTCACTTCCTGTATACGTCACACGCACAGCACGTACACCCGTGAGTAGGTCAAGTTAAACACGTGACCTTTCATTCATTACATCTCCCCCTCTAAGATTATTTTCTAAACATTTCTCTGAACATTTACTGCCAACAATTTTAACCTGTATATCACCCCCCTTTTCACAAAAAAAAATAAAAAATCTCCCACAGTACACAAGTCCATACGCCTCACAAATCCAGCCGGATTGCTGGCTTGCTCACCCTGCCAGAGCGAGTAACATATGGTGTGGAAGTTGGCATTTCTGCTGCTCGGGACTCATCCATGTTTCCATTCTCCCCTGGAGTGACATGGTCAGGATCCCTGCTGACAAAGGTGAGTGTTTTGGGTGTGGCCAACAGGTGGCGCCTGTTCCTTCTGTAATGTTCACCTTGAGCTGTCTCCACTATGTAGGATCTGGGAGTGGAGCTCTGACTGTGAACAACTGCTGGCATTGTCCATGTTTTCTGTCCATCAGGTTTGGTGAGTACTGCGTCACCCGAGTTCAGTGGGCGCAGTGTCCGCACGCCGTTCCTGCGGTTGTAGTAGAAAGCCTGCCTCGATTTGGCTGCGGCGTCAGTGGTTTTGATCAGTTCCTCTTTAGGCCAGGCCGGTTTCAGGTTATGCTGCAATGTGGGTAAGGTGGTTCTGAGTCTCCTACCCATGAGCAATTCCGCTGGACTGGCTCCAGTGGAAGAAGAGGGTGTAGCTCTGTATGTCAACAGGGCGAGGAGAGGGTCTTCCTGCCTTAATATGCTTTTGGCTATCTGAACAGCCCTCTCTGCCTGTCCATTACTCTGGGGGTAGTGTGGGCTTGAAGTCACATGGATGAAATCATAATCCTCACTGAACCTCCTCATCTCTTCTGAAACTAGCTGTGGCCCATTATCACTAACTACAATTTCAGGGATACCAAAACGTGCAAATGTAGCCTTCAGCCTAGCTACAACCTGACTGCTAGTAGTTGTTGGTAGATTTAGGATCTCCAAAAACCTGGAATAATAGTCAGACACTATCAAGTAGTTTTGCTTTTTGTACTCACACAGGTCTATGCCAACTTTCTGCCATGGTCTGGATGGGAGCTCACTTGACATTAAAGGCTCTTTTCTCTGTGTGTTCTTGTGTTCTCTGCAGAATTGACATTGCTGTATCTTTGTTGTAATGTGCTCTGTCATTTTGGGCCACCACACTGACTGGCTAGCTCTCTCTCTGCACTTAACTATCCCCTGGTGCCCGTCGTGTATTCTGTCTAAGATCACCTCCCTCATCTCTGTGGGAATGACGATACGACTGCCTCTGATGACTAAACCATCTACCTCAGATAACTCCCCTCTCACCTGATAAAAGTCTCTGACTGTCTCCGGCACTTTATCGACATACTCAGGCCAGCCGTGTCTGATGAAGCCCAACACTGTCTGGAGCTGCAGATCCCCATCCGTGCTCTGTTTTATCTCCTGCATCCTTTGAGGTGTGGCAGGCACCTGGCACACGATGGCATCAATGTGCGCTGCAACATCATCATGAGAAGCACCATCTCCGTAGCGCTGCTCTGGGCCTCTGGAGAGTGCATCAGCCACAGCTAAAGTTTTGCCTGGTGCGTATTCAGCCACTGCATTGAAACGCATCAGCCTCATTAACAGTCTCTGGCACCTAATGGGCACATTATCCAAGTCTTTGCTGTTCATGAGGGGCACTAGTGGTTTATGATCGGTGACAAGTCTGAAATTGTCAAGCCCAAACAAGTACTTCTCGAACCTTTCACATGCCCAGACGCTGGCTAAGCACTCTTTCTCGATCTGTGCGTACCTTGTCTCTGCGTCACTCAGCCGTCGGGAGCAGTAGGCCACGGGCTTCCAGTGTTCCCCGTGCTGCTGGAGCAGAACGCCCCCCAGCCCGTAGCTGCTGGCATCTGCTGACACCACCGTAGCCTTAGTGACATCATAAAAGGTGAGTACCGGGGCAGTGGCGAGTGCTACTTTAAGGTCTTGGAATGCTGTGTTCTGTGCAGGTCCCCACAGCCACTCTGTCGTTGCTTTAAGCAGTCCATAAAGCGGCTGACCTACAGTGGACAGCTCTGGGACGTATTTTGCCAAATAGTTCACCATCCCGAGGAACCTCTTGAGTTCCGTCACGTTCTGGGGCTGAGGAAAGTTCTCTATTCCGGCCACTTTGTCCGGGTCAGGTCTGATGCCTGCCTCGTTGATGATATGACCAAGGAAGCGGACTTGTTTCTGTTTGAACTTGCATTTCGCTTGGTTCAGTTTGAGACCTGCTGTTTCAATGACCCCCAGCGCCTCTGCTAGGCGCCGGTCATGGATTTCCTCAGTCTCTCCATGTATAAGGATGTCATCCATGTACACCTCTGTGCCCTCTAGCCCGGTCAGAGTTTCCGCCATCTTTCTCTGGAAAATCTCTGGAGCACTCGTTATACCAAATGGAAGGCGGCAGAAAGCATACCTCCCAAATGGGGTGATGAAAGTGGTGAGCCCCCTGCTGTCTTCATGCAAGGGGATCTGGTAAAACCCACTTGCTGCATCCAACGTTGTGAAGAACTTTGACCCTGCGAGCCTTGGCATTATTTCCTCCATAGTGGGCAGCACGTATTTCTCACGTTTCACCGCTCGATTCAGCCTCCTGAGGTCAGCGCAGCAGCGAACCTCTTTCTTGTTCGGTTTCAGCACCGGCACCATAGCGGCGCACCATTCTGTGGGCTGAGTCACTTTTTCAATAATGCCCTCATTTTCCATGCGCTGCAGTTCTTTCTTAACCAGTGGTACAAGTGGCAGCGGTATCCGTCTGGCTGTATGCACCGCGTATGGCTGGGCACCCTCCACCAGAGCTATTTTCACTGGGTCTGTTTTCAGCAGTCCACTTGAACCGAAAACTCCACTGACCTCATTCATCCGCTTCACTAGACCCATCTCCACTGCCTCTGGACGACTCAGCAGACAGCTGCCTCTCCCCTTGATCACATACACTGGAAAGGAGTATTGTTTCTCCTTGTAGTTGGTTGTGGCTTGAAACTGTCCTATGCAGCGGATGTTTCCACCTGGGCTTATGAAGCATGTGTCAGGAGGTCCCAGTTTTATGTTTGGCTTCAGCTTTTTAAATGTCCCTTGGTTGATAACAGTAGCGTCAGCCCCCGTGTCAATTTTAAAGGTTATTGGTACATCACTTATTGTTAAACTAACAGTCCAATCTTCCTGACTGCTCTCTTTGCCAACTTCTCCCAGAAAGTACAGCTGTTTAACCTCTTCAGTGACTTCTCTCACCGCTTTAGAGTGACATACACGCTCCCAATGTCCCTTTTTATGACACTTGTTGCACTTACTGTTCGTTGCAGGACACTTCCGCTCATCGGTGTGCTGCGTCTTGCCGCACCTCCCGCATTCGTCTACTTTGTTGGTTGCCGGACTGCCGCCACCATGACGCTGTCCGCCCTTTTTGTTTTGGCGTTCGTCCCGCCATCGGACAACGTTGACGTTAGCCAGCAGGGCCTCTGGTTGGTTAGCTTGGAGGCTGAGCTGCTTTGTTATTGCCTCCGCCTGGCGCACTTGTTCAATGACTTTCACCAGAGTAAGGTCCGCTGTGAGCTGGAACTGACGGGAGAGCACCTTATCTTTTATGCCCACTACCAGACGATCTCTGATATGTTCATCCCTCTTGTCCCCAAACTCACAGTGTTCAGACAGCTCGTACAATGTCCGGATGTACATCTCCGCTGTCTCTCCTGGCTGCTGGCTACGTTGATAGAAGCACGCCCTCTCATGTATGATGTTACGGCGGGGAATAAAGTAGTCGTCGAACTTTTTCAGTACGATATCATAGTCCACTTTATCACCCTCCGCCGCAAAGTCAAACGAGCTGAATATCTTTTCAGCCTCGCTGCCCATTGCATAAATCAGCGAACTCACTTGAATCTCCCCGTCGTCTTTATCCAGCTTTGTCGCGAGCCTGAAGCGCGAAAACCGTTGTCTCCACTCCGGCCATTCAACGGGGCAGTCAAACTTGAATTCACTCGGCGGATTAAACTTCGGCATGACCGCTCGTGTTCAGATACACAGACTATTCTGACACCATGTAATGTCCGTAGACGCCTTGTCATACTGACATAAGAATAATTCAAGAACGAGCCGACTTCGTAGGTTCTTAACTGTGTAGCTTTTACTAGCGTTCATCCGACATACAACCTTCATAACATGCGCTTCTCACTTCCTGTATACGTCACACGCACTGCACGTACACCCGTGAGTAGGTCAAGTTAAACACGTGACCTTTCATTCATTACATACAGTATAAAAATGAAATCTATCTTATTTTTTTAAACAACTTCTTTGAATACAGCCCTGTGTGTGTGTCTCTCCTCACTGGCACAGGAGAGGCAGAAAGTACTGGAAAAAGAAAAGATCCAGCTTAGTTTTCATATTGTGGTAAATGACGGTAGGTGCTCGAGGTTGGTAGTCCAAACCATGTTTGCTGCTGCTGGCCCCGGCTGCATTGATTCCCGATTGAGTAAGAAGGGGGCGTGGCTAAATTCCCGACGCTTGGTTTTTTTTTTAACCCGATGGCCGCGGCGTGAAATGGGCGTATGAAGGGTCAGAACGCGAGAGGGTCACGTGGTTCATGTAGCCGCCGAATAGTTCCAAACGAAGCTTGGCGGGTCATTTAAATGAACCGCTTAGCCGCGATTTCTGGTAACTACTAACCAATATTTTCAGATTTTTACATTTATATATAGATATAGATATATTCCAACGTGACACATATTCTATGCGCATGTGTAGGAATTGACGAGCTGTCACGCTTTAAATTACATCGTTAATTTGATTCAAACGTGCTTGTAAAATGGTCATCATTAAAATGTCAACTGTAGCTTCTTACCTGTAAATTAACCTTTGATTAATGCGAGAAACATACCTTCGCCATAGAAATCCTATTGCCCCGGGTCGCACTATTTGGAACTATCCGGGGCTCCCATGATCCGCCATTGCTGTTAAATAATTGGCCCATTGGCGTCTACGGAGTTAACGTAAGGCTTCCGGGAAGGGAAAGGGTGACTGCTGTAAACTACAAAAGACTCACTGGCCGATTGGCTGGGGGGGTTCGGCCCCCTTCGAGCAGCAAGTGACGTCGCCTTGTGGTGCAGTACACCTCGAACGAATCCCGCACCGGGCGGGAAAGTAGCTCGGTCAAATATTCCTCTATTTATTTATTTTTTTAATTTTATGCAGCTTTAAGCTATGAGGACTTTGGGTTTTTTGTTGATTTTGTGCCCCCTGTGGACAAAAATGGTAGTATTTCGTGGAAGAACGTCGTGTGTGTATATATATATATATATATATATATATATATATATATATATATGTGTGTGTGTGTGTGTGTGTGTGTGTGTGTGTGTGTACACGCATGTTGTGTCTTGTTTCACAAAGAGCTACATTCACCAGGCTTGTCATCAGTCCCTCTTTCAAGTATCAGTAATCACTAAAAATTCCTGATGATTATCAAAATATATCATCAAAATCTCAAATGAAGCTAGTGGCGATGGCTTTAGACTGATTGATAAACATGTTAAATAGCCTATATAATGATTATAATTATACATCATAACAAGAAAGGTGAAAAAATATAATGAAATGAAGATTTTTAATAAATGAATTGGCATATATTCAATATAATGATATTTTATGACATCCCTTTACGATATTCTTTAGTAACTAGTGCATTTGTTTTGTAGGGAAGAGTGAGAGATGAAGTGGTGTTTTGATAAAACAGCTGTAATTGTGGCTGTGTATCCCGTCTGTGCCATAAATTGTTGTGTCTGATGTGGGGAATCCAGTCCAGTGACATGCACTGAGAATCATTAATTAACAATACTGTCTAATCGTCTCATTTATTTGATTGTGGCAAATGATACCATAAAGTCAAACGAACTAATCAGTGACAGACCCCTTGTAGAGTTTACGGCTCTACAATTATTAATTAATTATTAATTCATGCGGCATGGTGGCGCAGTGGTTAGCGCTGTCGCCTCACAGCAAGAAGGTCTTGGGTTTGAACCCCAGGGTTGTCCAAACTTGGGGTCATCTGAGGTCGTCCTCTGTGTGGAGTTGGCATGTTCTCCCCGTGTTTCCATGGGTTTTCTCCGGGTGCTCCGGTTTCCCCCACCATTAAAAAAAAACCATGCATGTTATGTTAGGGTTAGTACTCCTGTCTGTGCCTTTGACTGAGGTATGGCTAGATGAACTGGAGCTGGTCCCCAGGCACTGCACGGCAGCTGCCCACTGCTCCTAGCTACACAGCTAGGATGGGTTAAATGCACGGGGATCATTAAAGTATATCAAAATCAAAATCAAAAAATTAAGGGCTGCTTTTTACCAGCTGATGTAGGCTTTTGTATCACTCACACCCTATGCATAGTCACACGCTATTGATATGTAATCTGTTGGCCTATCCAGATACGTCACCTGGAATCAACAGGTGACTGGATCTGGCTGAGATGGAAAAGCGGCCAAAATCAGACAGGTGTAAATCTAATCTGTAGCTCACAGTTCAGCTACGAAGGGCTTTACAATCCCAGCCCATTCTCCAACAGATAAGAATATCAGGAAAACAAAGCAGTAACGGAGTTACAATAACAACTCGAACGCGTTTTAGGCATAACTGCTCAATGGTGTTGTGGTAGTTCTCATTTGATTTCCTTATTTTCATATTAAATGTCAACAGCGTTCAAACTCCCACATACCCATGTCTGTATTTCTCTTTCCCCGGCCTGTTATTAACCTCTCTTCCTTATTGTGAAGACAATGTAAATTTCCCATTGTTTCAGGTTGGAAAACACATCGTCTTGTGTTCACCACATTGTTTCATTTCCTTATTTAAACCCAGTGTCTGACTGGCAGGAACACTGCTGAACCCTCACTGCATGCAGTGTGAAAAAGGCCATTGCGAAAGATGGTAACTAGTGTATGAAGTTTCCAACGCCTGTGTCTTTAGTGCCAGAAATAGTTGTCATATCGAAAGTATTTACTTCCCCTCACATCATAGTTTTGCCATCCTGGAATGTTGGCCGCCCGGTCTTCAGACCATCTGAGGAGGGAATATGGTATTAAAAGGCACTTCTTCAGGATGATTTGCCACTTCCAGAGATTGGAGAAACACCACAATGTTTCGCCGGGTAAAGGTAATTGATAGCAAACTGACACATTTTCTCTGTCACACTTGAAATAATTTGGCTATATACCATTTTCATCTGTTCAAACTTTTAGACTCCAAAAGAGTTGGACTCCAGACACCTTCTCCATTATTTTTTTAAGAGTTTAAGGACAGACAGAGAACTAGCCTCTCAAACTTCTAGTTTTATTTAGGACCTTAAATATTTGCAGGATGTTAATTAATGACCTCTCGATGGAGTTTTAATGTTTTTAACCTTGTCTGATCTCTACAGGGTATTACAGAGAGCTTCGGAGCAGCGATTTACACCTTGAACGCCACCCACTTGACAGATGGAGTGATTTACAGAAGCAAACGTATGATGCTGGACACGCTCGGCGTTGGACTGCTGGGAACCAAGACGGCTGTCTTCAACAAAGTCCTCCAGTACAGCCAGGTAGACCCGGAGGGAACCCGATTGACAAGTCTCGTTAAATTGTTAAGAGGAATTCAATTTATTTCTTTATTAAGTCACTTTATCGATAGAGTACCTCAACATTACTGCCTGTATCCAGTTCTACAATCTGTTTTGTTGTTTTACCTTGAGCAGAAGTGTTTTGTCCGCTTCAGTCTTGGAAACCTTGGTGTGATATTCGATCACAGCATATCATTTACTTCCCATGTCAAGATGCTGATCTGTTCCTGTTTTCATCATTTGAGAAACATTGCTAGGCTTTAAGCCTGCTGCGTCGAGTGCTGAGATGGAAACGATTGTTCATGCGTTCATCTCTACATGCCTAAACTACTGTATTTCACTTTTTACTTGTCTTAGCAAATCCTCTCTGGATCTGCTACACATGATTCAGAATGCTGTTGCCAGAGCTGTAACTAGAACTAGTAATGCTCTCACATTACTGCCATTCTGGCATCCTCACACTGGCTTGCAGTTGGCTATAGGGTTAAATTTAAGGTTTTAGTGATTACATATAGAGCCTTGCATGGTCAGGCACCCTCCTACATCTCTGATGTAATTTGCCCCTACATGACATCCAGATCACTGAGGGCCTCTGATAAATGTGCATTGTCTGCACCTCGTACCAGACTCCAAACCGGGGGAGGGGGGACGAGCTTTCACAGTAGTTGCCGCTCAACTGTGGAACACTCTTCCCTTGGCTTTGTGTTCTGTTGACTCTGGACAGTTTCTGAAAAGCAGCTAAAAACTCACCCATTTAGTCTGGCTTTTGTTTAGTCGTCTAATTTGTGCCTTGCTTGTTATTGTTTGTCTTATATAATCTCTATCTTTTAGATTTTTATTTATTCATCTATTTATTTATATTGTTCCCCCCCCCTTTTCTTTCACCGTGAAGCACTGTGTAATGTGAAAGGTGACAAATTAAAGGTGAAGTGTGTGAAAGGTGCTTTATAAATATACTTGACTTACTTCCTGAGCTGCTTTAGTTTCATATATGGGATGGTGTGATTACAGAGGCATTTCTCAGACCAGGAGACTGGCGTTTGGGGCAGATCAGCGATAACTCTTCCTTCTCAGTATGCTGCCTTTGTTAACGGTGTAGCGGTAAGCTTGGCTCTCAAAGCCTTTATATCATTATCTACTTAATGTTCCTATACATGTACCTTTACATGATGTAGCAGGTTTTCTTCAAAGGGACTTCCAAGACTCAGCAATTAAAGATACATTTGATTGTTACCAACTGCCATCACAGAGCACTGCATAATCATCCTATCATAATTAGAGTAACTATAGTACAGTACAGTATAGTATCATAATAACTATAGTATCTATGTGTACGACTTAAACATGATATGGTTCTGGTATGGTTTGATCTCTGATACTCTGTTGTCAAATTACCTGGCATTAGGTACACTCTATGGATTTTGATGACACCTGGCACCCTGCTACTCACCCTTCCGGGGCAGTTCTTCCTGCCCTGCTGGCCCTGGCTGAGGCCATGCCCAGTCAGCCCTCTGGTCTGGACCTGCTGCTGGCCTTCAATGTTGGCATCGAGGTGCAAGGCAGACTACTGAGGTTCTCCAAAGAAGCCTACGACATCCCTAAAAGGTCGGGCTTTTGCCAACAATAAACCAAATCTCAGTTTTAGAATTAGAAAAAAAAGTCGTTTGCTCTGAGGGCATCTCCAGGTTAAACAGGTCATATCATGGTTTGGGGTTTTTTTCCCTTTCCTTTAATAATAATAATAATAATAATCATTCCATTTATATAGCACTTTCCTAGGCACCCAAAGCGCTTCACGTTAAAGCGAGGAAGTCACCTCAACCACCACCAATTGTGTAGCACCCACCTGGGTGATGCACGGCAGCCATTTTGCACCAGAACGCTCACCACACATCAGCTTGAGGTAGAGAGGGAGGAACCATTGAGCCAATTACATGGGGGGATGCTTAGGTGGCTAGATGGAGAGAGACAGGTTGGGAATTTTGCCAGGCCACCGGGAACCCCCTACTCTTTGCGATAAGTGCCATGGGATCTTTAATGACCACAGTGAGTCAAGACCTCGGTTTAAAGTTTCATCCAAAGGATGGCATTTCCTACAGCACAGTGTCCCTGTCGCTGCACTGGGGCATTGGGATTTTGATATTTGTTGTTTTTAATTAGGACCAGAGGGAATACTGCCCCCTACTGGCCCACCAACACCACTTCTGGTAGAACTCAGTTTTTCCCAGGAGGTCTTCCATCCAAGTACTAGTCAAGCCCGTACCTGCTTAGCTTCTGTCATTTGGCAGAGCCACGGTACATGTTGGTATGGCTGCCGGCAAATAGTGTTATACAGCTGGGAGGTGCATGTAGAACATCTGCAGAGTTACAAAGCCCAAAGTTCAAGCCAAAGGGAGTTCTCTCCAAAAGAAAACACTGCCTGAAATGCCTCGTTTGTATTCCAGCATTTTCTACTTATCTACAACACTATGTAACACTTTCTCCTGGCCGTTACAGCCAGGAGGTGATGTGTCAGTTGTGGCTATGTATCCCGTCTGTTTGTTGTAAATTGTTTTGTCAGCTTTTGTAGGGAATCTGACCTCAACACAAGCATTTGGAATCATTATATAACAATAGCTAATCTTCTTGCTGATGGTCATTTGATTTAAAAAAAATATATTTATTTATTTATTTATTTTAATGATCCCCGTAAAAAAAAATTAGCTCTGCATTTAACCCATCCTAGCTGTGGAGCTAGGAGCAGTGGGCAGCCGCCGTGCAGCACCCAGGGACCAACTCCAGTTCGTCTTGCCTCGGTCAAGGGCACAGACAGGAGTATTAACCCTAACATGCATGTCTTTTTAATGGTGGGGGAAACCAGAGCACCCAGAGAAAACCCACCGCAGACATGGGGAGAACATGCAAACTCCACACAGAGGACGACCTGGGATGACCCCAAGGTTGGACAAACCTGGGGTTCAAACCCAGGACCTTCTTGCTGTGAAGCGACAGCACTAACCACTGCATCACCGTGCCACCAATTGTCAGTCATATAGTCATCAATATTTAACTGAATGATAAATGATCAGTAAAAAACTCTTTGTAGCAGGTTTGATGTACAATGGAGACATGAATCTGAAGCGATGTGTCATTCACTGTGAATTAAAGTCCTGATGTATGTCGTCTCCCTCCCCCCTTTATCTCTCTCTCTCTTTCTCTCAGATTCCACCCACCCACTGTCGTAGGTGTGATGGGCAGCGCTGCGGCCTCAGCCAAACTCCTTCGTCTGTCCCCGTCCCAGTGTATCCACGCTCTGGCCATCGCAGCCTCTTCCGCTGGATCTCCCTTGGCTAGCGCAGGTACCCAGACCAAACCTCTTCACATCGGGAATGCCGCTCGGAGAGGTCTGGAGTCGGCCCAGCTGGCCTGGATGGGCCTGGAGGGGAATCCTGATATCCTGGATCTGGATTCTGGGTTTGGAGTTTTCTACACAGACTATGGTCCTTCAGCCATGGCTGACTCTGCCACAGCTGGATTCAGATGGTTGCTGGAGGATCAAGCCGTGGCCACCAAACGCTTCCCAGCCCATTTGGGAATGCACTGGGTGGTGGACGCTGCACTGACTGCCAGAAGAAAGCTAGAAAATGAAGTTGGGAGCTTCGACGCTGGTCAGATCAGCAGGGTGTTGCTCCGTGTGCCTCCAACTAAGTACATTAACTGCCCCATTCCAGCCACAGAACACCAGGCCAGGCACTCATTTCAGTTTAACGCCTGTTCAGCGCTGCTGGATAACCAGGTGACGGTGGGCTCCTTCCATGAAGCTCAGATACAAAGGCCCGCACTTAAGGAGCTCCTTTCCAAAGTGGAGGTGGAGAGCCCCGAGGACAACCATCCCAGCTTCGACCGGATGTATTGTGAGGTTGTGATAAAGACGAAACAGGGGCAAAGTTATGCAGCCAGGTGTAATACCTTTTATGGCCACTGGAGGAAGCCGCTGAGCCACACCGACCTGGTGGGGAAGTTCAGGGCCAACGCCTCTGCTGCACTGTCCTCAGAGGGTGTGGAAGGGGTTCTTGATGTTATCAAAGACATGGAGACAACGAGAGATTGCTCTCGTCTTTTTTCTTATCTGAAAATGACAAGTGAACCAAAAGAGTAATGTACAGTGCTCCTTATTTGACATTATACCAAGCATTTTGTAAATGAATTTTATGAGGGCTTCTTTGGCAAATGTCCCTTCTGCGCAAATGTTTAATGGGTCATGTACTTGCAATAATTAGCATTTCCACAAGAAATCCACAAAGATGAAATAAACATTGTTTTATAGCATATTTTATTGAATGCCTCATACAGTTCCAAACCAAAGTTTCATATTTATTAAAAAAAAAACTGGTGTGAAGGTTACAGTGAATCTGCCACCTAAGAAAATACTCCGCATGAGATGAGCTGAACAGAGAAAGATCCTTGGCTGATAAAAGATAAATAATAATGTAAAAACACAGGCACCATATTGTGTGAGTACACAGGGCAATGCACATCACATGCAAAATATCATTTGACTTCAATCGTTGCGGTAGAACAAAGTGCAAAAGAGGTGGCAGACGCAAATATTTCCTGAAACGGTGCAAATTTAGTGGGTTTGCTGCCACCGTCTACGTCAGTTCATTAACCATTTGCAGTGGAGTGCGTTACGCGGAGCAGAAAAAAACATCATAAAAAGTGCCAAGTTTTTCTCTGCTTCCGTCGTTCGTGCAGTCTGCAGAAACTCAGGCAAGCTTTAGCACATTCTGCACCATCGTTCCAATTCCGTCGAAGATGTCATGCAGAGGGGCATCGCACATGAAGGCGCAGGTGGTGACCAGCTTGTTCTTTACATCCACGTGGCTTTCACCGACACTCTTACTCACGTGCTTGCAACCGAGCTGTGCGATGGCTTCTGCTGTGTCAGTTGTGTTCGGGTACCTGCAAGGACGGAAATATGACGTCATTCATGTGCAGATGTTGCCTGGCAGCTGTATTTGGGTTCCTGCACTTTCAGACTGAGGACAGGCTTATCTATCTAGTCTATTTGGCTGAATGACACGCACTTTTTATCCTTCTCAATGCCCACAGTGACCTCACATCCCGGGAACACTTTGGCCGCCAGAACTGGTGAGATACAGCACAGGCCGATGGGTTTGCTTTGGCTGTGGAAGGCCTGGAGCGTGGCCTTCACCTCCGAGTTGACGGAACAGTCCTTACTTTCAACCGCCCAGGTGCAAAGGTTCTTGGCTACCCCAAAGCCTCCTGTACAAGAATACGGGACGATACAGAGAGGAAGCAAAACAGAAATTTAGCTAGTGCTTGGCAATATGGAAAATATCATGGGAACTTTCACATGATTTTCGTGATTTTTTTTTTTTATATGTTAGATATATGTATTTTTGTAGTTTTTTTGTAGTTTGAATATACGTATATGTTCTTGTAGTTTGGATATGTTTTTGTCTTTGTGTTGCACTGCTGGGGGAAACAATATTTCATTTCATGTGCGCAGGTGCATGGAGTGAAATGACAAATGTTCCTGATTAAAAGTAAGGGCAAACTGAGGGGTGGACGACGCAACTGCCACACTGCTAAATATGGCGTTCAAGCATTTGTAGTGCTCTACGAAATACACAAAACTGATTTTATTGATTTTTCATCTACTTTTAATACGATCCAGCCCCATATTTTAGTCTTTAATCTAGATTTGAAAATGGTGGGATGGATTTTAGACTTTTTGACTCGGAGAACCCAGAGGGTAAAAGCCCATTGCTGCCTCTCTGAAATACCAGTGTCCTCTACTGGATCGCCACAGCGGGGTGTCCTGTCGACCCTGTTGTATATTCTGTACACAAATGACTGCTGTAGCCAATACGAGAACAGACACATCTTGAAGTTTACTGATGATTCTGTTACTGTCAGCTTACTGGAGGAGGAAGAGACAGGCCATGCTCCAGTTGTTGATGATTTTGTTGTGATGCTGCCTTTTTACAGCTTAATGTAACCAAAACTAGAGCTAGGAGTGAGCCGATCCAGTATCGGTATCAGATGCCAATACTGGTGTAATTCACTCATCAGATATCAGACTGACGTTACCGATCCACGACCAATTCAGACTCCATAGTCTGATGTTTTTATGAATTATAAATATGTAATGGTGCCATTAAAGCCCATAGCTAAAACAGTATATGTGAGCTCAGTTAGTATAAGTGCAGGGACGTGGAACACATGCACATCGCTTGCCTGCATAAAGAGCGGGAAAAGGAGGATGCAGTTTTGTTTTGTTTTTTCTCATCTGGACCTCAGTAGCACACTGAATAAATTACTTTAGATTTTTGGACTACAACACTGTCCCAGCATCTCTTTTGCAGCGTGCAGTCTTTTTTTCTTTTTTTTGGGGGGGGGGGGTCCCCTTGTTTTGATGACTTCTTATACACTCACCGGCCACTTTATTAGGCACACCCGTCCAACTGCTCGTTAACGTAAATTTCTAATCAGCCAATCACATGGCAGCAACTCAATGCATTTAGGCATGTAGACATGGTCAAGACGATCTGCTGCAGTTCAAACCGAGCATCAGAATGGGGAAGAAAGGTGATTTAAGTGACTTTGAACGTGGCATGGTTGTTGGTGCCAGACGGGCTGGTCTGAGTATTTCAGAAACTGCTGATCTAGTGGGATTTTCACGCACAACCATCTCTAGGTTTACAGAGAATGGTCCGAAAAAGAGAAAATATCCAGTGAGCGGCAGTTCTGTGGGCGAAAATGCCTTGTTGATGCCAGAGGTCAGAGGAGAATGGCCAGACTGGTTCGAGCTGATAGAAAGGCAACAGTAACTCAAATAACCACTCATTACAACCGAGGTATTCAGAAGAGCATCTCTGAACGCACAACACGTCGAACCTTGAGGCAGATGGGCTACAGCAGCAGAAGACCACACCGGGTGCCACTCCTGTCAGCTAAGAACAGGAAACTGAGGCTACAATTCGCACAGGCTCACCAAAATTGGACAATAGAAGATTGGAAAAACGTTGCCTGGTCTGATGAGTCTCGATTTCTGCTGCGACATTCGGATGGTAGGGTCAGAATTTGGCGTCAACAACATGAAAGCATGGATCCATCCTGCCTTGTATCAACGGTTCAGGCTGGTGGTGGTGCTGTAATGGTGTGGGGGATATTTTCTTGGCACACTTTGGGCCCCTTAGTACCAATTGAGCATCGTGTCAACGCCACAGCCTACCTGAGTATTGTTGCTGACCATGTCCATCCCTTTATGACCACAGTGTTCCCATCTTCTGATGGCTACTTCCAGCAGGATAACGCGCCATGTCATAAAGCTCGAATCATCTCAGACTGGTTTCTTGAACATGACAATGAGTTCACTGTACTCAAATGGCCTCCACAGTCACCAGATCTCAATCCAATAGAGCACCTTTGGGATGTGGTGGACCAGGAGATTCGCATCATGGATGTGCAGCCTACAAATCTGCAGCAACTGCGTGATGCTATCATGTCAATATGGACCAAACTCTCTGAGGACTGTTTCCAGTACCTTGTTGAATCTATGCCATGAAGGATTAAGGCAGTTCTGAAGGCAAAAGGGGGTCCAACCCGGTACTAGCAAGGTGTACCTAATAAAGTGGCCAGTGAGTGTAATTCTAAAGCTGGACAGACACTGTGCGATTTGAGTAATGTTGACCATTGTGTTACGTCACACTACATGTTTAAATCGCTCTTTCTGCATGACCAAAGCCTAAGATGTCTACGCTCACACTGCTGGTTTACATGGAAAACTCCTAACAGTTTTGTCTATTGACAATTCCAATAAAGTTTTATTCAAACAATATGGACGCATCCTCCAAAATGCGGAGTTTTATTTTTGAGTTTTACTTTACATTTTAAGAAATGTTTGCAAAGAAGGCTAGAAGCAAGGTGCAGGTTGCAGTCAAGACTGGATTTGAGCACCATGGCAGAAACCCTATATAAGCTAATGGGCTTGCCAAACCTCAATCCATCTGGTCTCCACACATTCAGTCCACTGTACGCGCTCTCTCGTCTGCGCCATGTTGTTATTGTTGGATCGCGCAGGCGCACTCAGGTAGCTTTGCACTGAGTTATGGGAAATCGGACCATGATACCACTCAAACTGCCAGACAGCTGACCATAATGTCTGACATGCCAGAAATCCATCCAATTGTCCAACAGCCAGATCGTTGATCATTTGGGGGCAATTAATCGGGTGCTGCGACCCCCCTCAAACTGCACATCAAATGACAGCTGATGAGGAAATTCAGCCTGACTTTATAATGAGTCGGCGACGACTAAACGGGGGTTAAAAACCAAGCTCAACTCGTACAGTGTGTACCCAGCTTTACACCTGGAGTGTTTCTGTATTTGTTATGAGTGCATCCAGCATCTTTGTCAAAATGAAACTGGAAATGAGACCCACGGGTACATTCAAAGAGGGTCGTCCCGTTCGCACCTGGGAAGATGACGGCGTCAAAGTCGTGCACATTCAGTTGGGACAGTTTCTGGATGTTCCCGCGTGCCAGCCGGGCGCTCTCCACCAGCACATTCCGCTTCTCATCAGTCTGGATGCCCTGCATGTGATCCATGACATGCATCTGCTCCACATCCGGGGCGAAAATCTTCACCTGCATTCAAAAAAAGTTAATAAAAAGGCACAGGTGAAAATTTATCACCTTAAAATACACACACAAAAAAAACCTACAATAAAGCCCCTCATGTCAATCACATCTTGTATCTTTTTCAATTTTACTTTCGATTCATGCCATATTTCACTTTGTGCAGTTCTCCCACTCTAAATACATCTAAATCTGTCTAAGATGGCACTGCTTATGGCTGCCTCGGCGATGTGGTACATACCGTTTTGCGTGCTTTTTTTGTTTTAATGTTTGTAACGACGGTACACGGACAGTTTTCATGAGAGAAGAAATCCTCAACATCAGGGGAGCCACTCCTCTGGATTTATTCCAAACTTTTCTTGCTACTGCCATGGAATTATTTGACATTGTGGTGAAAGCAGTTGTGGCCCTTGGATGAGTGGTGAGACGCAGGAGTGGAAAGTGCTCCGGAGTGCTTGTGTGTTGTTGGAAGAGAGGTTTACGCATGGCACTGCTGGTCGTATTTCTCTCCGATGTGTGCTCACCGTGCAATAAACTGGATGAACTACTGCTGACGGCAGAGAAAAACAAAGACTTCTCTCTATTCTCAGCGTTGTGCTTCACCGAGTCGGGGCTGGGTGGAATTATATCAGACTCTGCGCTGCAGCTGCCTGCTTTCCAACTTTTCTGAGCTGACTGCGACATGGATCTGACGGGCAAGGCTAAGGGTGGAGGGATCTGCTTTTACATCAATGATGGCTGGTGCAGAGATGTGACAGTGACGTTGCAGACACATTCTCCTGATCTGGAATCATTTACACTGACTGCAAACCCCTTTATACCCCTGTGAGTTCGCATCATTCATTCTGGTCAGTGTTTACATTCCACAACAAGATAACGTGCTGGACGCACAGCAGCTGCTCACTTATCAAATGATCAGAATTCCCTTGAATGTCCAATATCCAGTACCCAAATCAAAACTAACTTTACCCCTGTCCCTCGAACTGCCTTGACAGCCTCGCTCCCACACACATACACACAAACGTAAAAAATATTGCGATCTGTACATAGTTTCCTAGATCTGTAAATATATATATATATTATATATATCCAGTGAGTCAAGTAAAAGTAAATTCTTTATGAGACAGTACAAGCCTGTTCCATGCCATGGCTTGTACTGTCTCATAAAGAATTTACTTGACTCACTGGATTATTTTGCTCCTTATTTGTTGAGCACTTTCCCCGCGGTTGAGTGTTTCTTATAACAAAGTTATATATATCACATACTTATTTTATTCTATTTTCTTCTTCTTCTTTCGGCTTGTTCCCTGTTTCCCAGGGGTCGCCACAGCGGATTTGGTAGTTTCCATCGGTACCCTGTGAGGGCACAGCACCGATGGCAGTCTTGTCACGCCACATAATGATTTGGCAAAATTTCATGTCGGATGCCCTTCCTGACACAACCACTAACCCCGTGAGCAGGGGCACAGGTAAAGCCTGTTATTATTTTATTATTTTTATTTTATTCTATTTTATTTAAGACTATTTTTATCACACTCAAATACCAATACTGCCAAGCTAATTACTGATTCTGATTCTCTTAGTTCTTTAACATCTTATTTTGATTTGATTGCGTTAACATTTTGATTTAATTATATTTCTTTTTATTACTTATTGTTATTAGCATCATCATCACCATGGTGATGGACAGGTTGACGGACGAGATCAGGCAGGAGTCTCCGTGGACTATGATGTTTGCGGATGACATTGTGATCTGTAGTGAGAGTAGGGTGTAGGTTGAGGAGAGCCTGGAGAGGTGGAAGTATGCACTGGAGAGAAGAAGAATGACAAGTCAGTAGGAGTAAGACGGAATACATATGCGTAAATGAGAGGGAGGACAGCGGAATGGTGAGGATGCAAGGAGTAGAGGTGACGAAGGCATATGAGTTTAAGTACTTGGGGCCAGGGTCTGCAGTGGTGTAGCGGTCTAAGCATCAGCTTTGTGCCGATGCAGTTGCCCACTGGAGACCGGGGTTCGCACCTCGGTCTCGTCAGATCCGACTACGGCCGGACTCGATGAAGCAGCAATCATTGGCAACGCTGTCTTTGGGAGGGGGGCGGAGTCGGCTTGTGTTCGACACATGAATGCGTCTCTGTGTGTGTCAGAAAAAGCAGTGGTTTGGCCTGGATTCGCCTCGTCACGAAAGTGGCGACGCATCTCCTTTGAGACTGCCAGCCGGAGAGATGCAGTTGGCGAATGCATGCAGTATGGGGGTGGGTGTTTGAACTAAAATAGGGATCGATTGGTCACTAAATTGGGAGAAAATCAGAAATAAATTTTAAAAAAATACTTGGGGTCAACTGTCCAAAGTAACGGGGCGTGCAGAAGAGAGGTGAAGAAGAGAGTGCAGGCAGGGTGGAGTGGGTGGAGAAGAGTGTCAGGAGTGATTTGCGACAGAGGGGTACCAGCAAGAGTTAAAGAGAAGGTTTACAAGATGGTTGTGAGACCAGCTTTGTTATATGGTTTGGATACAGTGGCACCGACAAAAAGACAGGAGGTGGAGGTGGAGCTGGAGGTGGCAGAGTTGAAGATGCTAAGATTTTCATTGGGAGTGACGAAGAAGGACAGGATTAGGAACGAGTATATTAGAGGGACAGCTCAGGTTGGACAGATTGGAGACAAAGCAAGAGAGGCAAGATTGAGATGGCTTGGTCATGTGTGGAGGAGAGATGCTGGGTATACTGGGAGAAGGATGCTGAATATGGAGCTGCCAGGGAAGAGGAAAAGAGGAAGGCCAAAGAGGAGGTTTATGGATGTGGTGAGGGAGGACATGCAGGTGGCTGGTGTGACAGAGGAAGATGCAGAAGACAGGAAGAAATGGAAACGGATGATCCGCTGTGGCGCCCCCTAACGGGAGCAGCCGAAAGTAGTAGTAGTAGTAGTATTAGCGTCATCATCATTGATGGTAGTAGTAGGTTTTTTTTGTTTTCCTTTCCTATAAAATTATAAAGAAGTTCTCTTCTTTCCTACTTTTATCCGTCCACTTTTGCTGAATGTAAAGCGCATTTGCTCCATGAAAAAGGCTTGACCGACTGATCGCCACAAAAAATAATAATAATAATAACAATTAATAAGATTGACAAACAACAATTATGTGAGGAATTCTCAAGTCATGGTGAGGTTTCGGGACAGCTTCTTCTTCTTCTTCTTCTTCTTCTTCAGGGACTCCTCGTCAGCGAGGGTTGCCAGCACCATCAGGACGTCATACTTGCTAAACAAGTCTGCTCCCACCGTTTCGGTCCTGGGCTGATCTCGTTGCTTCCGATATTTTCACACTAAACCATTCTGTGATGTCATCATGATACTGCCTTTTTTGGTCGGAACAGCTTCTCGCGAACACATTAACATTAAACTAGTCTTGAGTTGAATGAATGACTTTTAACTAAACTACTTCAGATGAAAAGCTTGTCGGGACTCACCGTGGCGGCTCCTCTGCTGAGATGAACCAGAACGGCGGAGGCTTCGTGGATTTCACTCCCGTCAAAAACCCCACAACCTGCGAGAACCACGGCCACGCGTTTCGACATTATGACCGACGGGGTGTTTTAATTACGACTTTATAGTTCCGACAGATCAGGCTGTCTAAACTACGCAAGGTGGCTGCGAGGGCACTCTCAAAATGACCCAGTATAAAAGACCAGTGCGCCCTCTAGCGTGACGGAAGACCGACTCCGTCAGACTATAATTTCTAGTTTAAACTTTAAATAGAGAGTCTGACAGATTCCAGGTGCGGCCCGCGAGAGCCAAATGTCTGCCCGCGCCGATCCATTGGCACTAATGACCTGTCATAACGTGAAATAAAGTGCGCGCTGCTCTACTTTAGTTTGACCTCACCCCACACCGTACACTTGACCCACGCCGTAGAGTGTGCGTAGATGTTGTAGACCAGGGGTGGGCAATCTTATCCAGACAGTGCCGGTGTGGGTTCTGGTTTTTGTTCCAACCAAGCGGTTACACACCTGATCCCACCAGTCAACCAGAAGAGTCTTTGCTGAGGAACTTGATTAGGAGACACAGGTGTGTAACTGCTTGGCTGGAACAAAAACCTGCACCCACCCCAGCACTTTCTGGATAAGATCGCCCACCCCTGTTCCAGACGATTCCTCCGATATGGATGACGATACCCTCAAATTAAGGCCGGCAGTCTGCACTTCAACCTCGCTGTCATTGTATCCTTTCAAACTCAAAGAGTACAGAGCCAAAATAACCAAAAAATATGTGTCACTGTCCAATGAATTACGGTGCTCACTGTATATTTAGAGAGCGATGTAGACATTAGCTTGTTTGATGCATAATCAGAACATAACCAGAAATGGTGTGTTTCAATGCTTTAGACTGGTAGTAGTAGTAGACTGGAATGATTTCATGCCCAAATATCAGTTGGAGATATTCATCGCTCATTATTTCAAACAATGTAGTTTGCCTTTTGCTGTCAAAAGGCCCAGTGTGTCAGCAATAATTCTCTTGGAATTAGTTTTACTGTTTCCAAATGGTAATGTCATTTTGGAAATAACTTCAACTCAACTTTCTGCTTTATTTGTCCCTGGAGGGCAACTGGATTTGCAAGACCGATACAAGACGATAAAATACAGAAAGGCTACTACATATGGTACATCAAAAGGGGGGCATTGAATGTTACAGACTCTGGGAAGATAATGTGGGGTTCCTAGGTTGACCTTACCAATCACAGAATTGCATACAAAAAGTGCTGAATTTCTGTACATAAATTACAAGATCCAAATGTCACCAGTATAAATACAACATAGATTTGTAAGTAAAATTGAACAACCTTATGTAAAACAATGCCTACAATGTCATCATAATCAAAATCGACATCAGCAGCCTCGTGAAACATCATGACTATCATCATCATTGTCACCATTATCATCCTCAAAAAACAACACCATCACTACTATCTACCCCCCTGACCCTAGCCTGAGTTCAGAGGGGACATGGTGGTGGGAATGACGGGAGTGTATCTAGTACTCTTTATGGGGGGAATCTGAACCGGGAGCCAAAAGGTAGGATCTGAAACTTTGAGTGAAGGATGTGATAGGATGGATTTAGCCTTCCGCACTACCTGTCTGTTGTACAGGTCAATGAGGTTACTTTGCTGGACACCAAGGATTTCACTGCTGACTTTCACCATTTTGGAAATGGTGATGTGAGGATTGCCATTCCAGCAGTTACAGAAAATGTTAATACAGACTCAATATAGGCTTTATAAAAAAGGGTCAGGAGGGTCTTATCAACATGGAACTTTCAGTTTACGAAGGCAGAACAGTCATTGCTGGCCATTTTTGCAAAGCTACCAAAGCACTTGTATGTTTTTACAACTTCTACCAACTGCCCCTTGATGGAAGTGCTCTGAGTAGAGGGCTTGCACCTGAAATCAACAAGCATGTCCTTCGTCTTTGCCATATTTAATTACAGGAATGCCCTATGGCACTCGTGTACAAAATTATCTACAACAGGACCATCAGCGTGGAGGAGACTGACAATAACAGTCATCCGCAAATTTTAAAATGTGTCTGCTGTCATGCTGGCTGTGGCAACCATCAGTATAAAGAATGTAGAGGAGTGGTGAAAGGACACACACCTGAGGAGACCCCATGGGTGATGACATCTCCTCAGACAAGCAGCCATTCACCCTCGCTCTCTGACTTCTGTCAGTTAAAAAGTCAAGAATCCAGCCCACTATGTTAAAATCAAAACCAAAGGTTTTTAAGAGCTTGTTTACTAAAATGTGCTGTTGCATTGTATTAAAAGTGGATGACAAAATCCACAAATAAAATCCTAATGTGTGTTTTTCTTTGAATAGCGGGTTTAGCAGAGTGGCAGTAGCATCTTCTACCCCTCTGTTAGCCCCTATAAGCAAACTGCAGAGGGTCAAGAAGATTCTCTGTTTGTTTATTTAAGGAGCTCCTTTTCAGCAAGGTCAGGGCAACTGGCCTGAAGTCATTGAGCACTTTGGGATGATTGTGTTTGGCCACTGGAATAACTGTAGACTGTTTCCAAAATTTCGGCACTCTCTGTTGAAAGCTGGAAAATGTAAAGAAAAATGGGAGCTACTTCTGCACAGGAGATGTGCAGGCGGCCTGGCTATATTGTCAGGCCCGGGGCTTTTCCTATGGCGTGTTTAAACTTATTGACCACAGCACATTCAACAAAAGGGGTGAGACCACTGACAGATATGTTTTTTGCTCTAGAATTACATTTGTGAAACTGGGGGTGTTAAACCTCAGGTAAAACTCACTGAACTCTTGTGCAAGCTTTGTCGCATGTGTAACCTCCAGTACGACCTTCCTTTTGCTCCTTTGGCAGTCACAGCTTTCATAACATCCCAGGCAGAACCTAAATTGTTGTACCCAAGCTCCCTCTATATCTTTTTTTGCAATTCTGCTTTGCTCTCCTTATTTCCAATATCACTTCCCTTTTCAACCTGTTCAATTCTGAGCAGTTTCCCTGCTGAAATGCATGACTTTCTATTCAACACCACCTTCAATTTTTTTTCCCACCCATGGCTTACTATTTGGGTAAATCTTCACAATCTTATCAGGGATTAAAACACAACACAGTAGGAAATGTAACAGCTGACAACATCAGTGAGATCATCAATATCAGAAGAGGACTCCAGTTTGTGTAATCATGACAGCCCTGTAAGCTCAGGATTGGAATCATCAGTCCAGTTCTTAGTCTGTTTGATGAGGGTTTTTCCCTCAAGGCAGCGCCATGTGGTAAGCCTGCCAGGGATCTGACACCCCTTTGTCTGTTCAAGTACACCATGTCTGATCTCACCATGACGTGCTTTCTTTTCAGGCGAGGAGCGAAGTGGTGAAGCACCTTCTGAACCGCTGAGAACTCCAGAGGGTTCATGTGGTGAGGAGCGCCAGACCACGTGCCCCTCATGCTGTCCTGGCCGAGGGTCCCTCCCCAGCTGGCCAGGGAGGCATCTGTGAAGACCTGAACATAGTGGGGGATACACCCCAGCCAAACTCCCTCGCGGAGATGGCCGGGTAAGTCCCAAAATCTCATATCTCTCCGTGCCAGTGTGGGGACATGGAGCTCGCGCTGTTTGCCATACAAACCAATGTTGCAGGTTCCTCATGTGTAGCAGCCCCAGGCGCACCACTGGGTGAGCTGCTGAAATTATCCCGAGGAGAGACATGACACTCCCTGCCGGCACCGAGACCGATGATAAAACGTGTCGAGTCAGCCACAACAGTGCTACCATACACTCCTCTAACAGGCGTGCCGTGATAGCATGGGAGTCCAAAAACAGACCAAAGTAGGGCCTCTGCATGGCTCGGCTGAAGGGCATTCTTGTGGGATAGATAGTGAAGCCTAGCTGCATGTGTGATGGATGACCAAGGTTGTATGGGTGCACTGTTTGGTGAAGCCACAGCCCTCATTTCATTTTTAACATGTGCCTGCACATTGTATTTAATGAAAATAAACTGAATTGAATTGAATTGAATTGAATATTAGCACCTCTCTCTCATCATCAGCCGTTTCTCTGGGGTCCGTTTCTCCACGATAGCAGCAAGCTAAGTAGAGCACTCCAGACGTCTCTCTCCCCAGCAATGCCCTCTAGCTCCCCCTGGGGGGATCCCAAGGTGTTCCAAGGCCATATTGGACATGTAGTCCCTCCAGCGAGTTCTGGGCCCACCTTGGGGTCTCCCCCCAGTTGGACGTGCCCGGAAAACCTCCAAAGGAAGGCGCCCAGGAGGCATCCTAATCAGATGCCTGAACCACCTCAACTGGCTCCTTTCCGTGCGAAGGAGCAGCGGCTCTACTCTAAGCTCCCTTGGGATGTTCGAGCTCCTCGCCCTATCTCTAAGGTTGAGCCCAGACACCCTACGGAGGAAACTCATTTCAGCTGCTTGTATCCGCGACCTCACCCTTTCGGTCACTACCCAAAGCTCATGATCATATGTGAGGGTTGGAACGAAGATTGACTGGTAAATTGAGAGCTTTGCCTTCCCACTCAGCTCCTTCTTCCCCACAACGGTCCGGTACAATTTCCGCATTACTGCTGATGCTGCACCAGTCCGCCTGTCAATCTCCCGCTCCATCCTACCCTCACTTGTGAACAAGACCCTGAGATACTTGAACGCCTTCACTTGAGGTAACAACTCATCCCCAGCCTGGAGGGAGCAATCCACCATTTTCCAGTAGAGAACCATGGCCTCAGACTTGGAGGTGCTGACTCTCATCCCGGCCAGTTCACACTCAGCTGCAAACCGCCCCAGTGCGCGCTGGAGGTCATGTTCTGATGAAGCCAACAAAACCACATCATCTGCAAAGAGCAGAGATGCAATTCTGAGTTTCCCAAATTGGACACACTCCTCACCTTGGCTTTGCCTTGAGAATGCTGGCCATGAATATCACAAACAGAATTGGAGGCAAGGGACAACCTTGGCGGAGTCTACTCCGCATTACATATAAATGTAAACTACTAATAAGACACGTTAGCCCCTAGCTAACGGGTCTGACCCTTTAGCCGATCGGTTAGTGGTGTCGCCTTGTGGTGCAGTACACCCCGTATCGAATCCCGCACCGGGCAAGAAAATAACCGGTTACATAAACAAAGGTTTATTTAAAGGTATTCAGATACAAGACAAAGAAATAAGGTGCTTCCAACTAGCGGATGATACTACGCTCTTCCTGAAAGATGGTACACAAATTCAAAAAGCGATTGAATGTTTGACATCCTTCTCAAAGACTGTCTAGTCTGAAATTAAATATTATAAAATGTGAGTTGTTACCGTTGAAGTGTACCATGGTCAACACTACATGTGGAGTTCCTGTTAAGAACATGGTTATCTATTTGGGTATCAAGATTTGCAAGGACCAGAAAGAAAGATCAAGATTAAACTTATCTCCCATTCTCAAAAAAAAAGTAGAAAATAAATGTAATACTTGGTTATTGAGACATTTTGTCACTCTACTTATAAAACGTATTTATTATTCATTGTTTTGAGATACGATGCCCAAATTTATTTCGTTGGGTTGCACTTTAGTTATTTCCATACGAGAGCATCCGAATACCAGAATATGTATGTATATAAACATACGTTCACCGGAGCGCAGCGTGGCTTCTTAAGTCACGTGATTTCTCCACGGGGTACAAATCCACGTGATCCTCACGTCGCACACAGTTTGCGGAAGGGAATAACAAAACCGTCCTCTTGACTTCCGTTTGAAGACTTCGTGCGAAGTTTTCCGAAATGAGACACACAGAAGCTGTTCTCTGTTTGAAAGTGTCCCTGTTCCTCGTCGTCGCTCGCGCTGGGGATGTGTTTGGACGGCAAGAGTGGCCCGTTCCGTACAGGTAAGAAGCACGACCTACCTCCACCCATCGGCTCTCTTGTCATGTGACATCGACGCTTGGACAGTTGTCTCTTCGAAACTCTTACGTGCTATACAAAACGACGCATATTGGGTGTTTGCATAGCTCGACCTCTTCAGGTTGAGATGTCTTATTTTATTTCACGGACAGACGCTTTGATCGACGGCCCGATGTGGATTCTTACTGTGAGGCCGTATACCCCTTCTGCCCCACCGGTGACAGAGATGGGCGCATTCCTTACTTGAGGGACACTGATGTTATTTCAGTTTATCGACTGCAAGCACCAGTCTGGGAGTTTAAGTATGGCGACCTGCTGGGGAAACTTGTGAGTAAATCAGTGGAAATATACAGACGTGCTGCAATACTGTTGGCTATCAATCTATATATTGATCTGTCTATGTGTCTCAGTGAC